>NC_069501.1:1206908559-1206998559 GCF_027579735.1 Bombina bombina | reverse complement strand
ATGTATGTGTGTGAGTGAGTGTTATGTATGTGTATATGTGTGAGTGAGTGTGTGTATGTATGTGTGTGAGTGAGTGTGTATGTATGTGTATATGTGTGAGTGAGTGTGTGTATGTATATGTGTGAGTGAGTGTGTGTATGTATGTGTGTGAGTGAGTGTGTGTGTATGTATGTGTGTGAGTGAGTGTGTGTATGTATGTGTGTTTGTTTCACTTTATTGCACCCCCAGAACAATTCCTGCAGAAGCCATGTATTGTTTTGTAGTTGTGCACAGCAGTTTAATGTCCCTTTAAATAAAAGGTTTTCTCGATTAATGTTTTATTAAGTCTGTCTTTAAAAGATATTAAGATATTTTGCAGAACAATAACATGGAGCGCTATAGATTTATAGCATTAATATCTAATGGTGCAGCAGGAATATGTCTTTGCCTAAAGATGTCTGCAATATATGAATATGTTTATTCTGCAGTCTCAGGAGTGATGTAACAGTTTGTATAGGAATTTGTTTCTATGAGAAAAAAAAGTGAGTACCAAAAACATTTTTTTTTTTTTTAACCAAGTGACATTTCAACTGATATGACACCATTATTAAAAGAATAAACATGTTTTAAAGCAAGCAATGGTAATAATTGAATGGTTTAAAACTACAGGGTTTAAGATTTCAATCAAACATAAAAAAAACAAGAAATTCTTAATTTTATTAATTGGCATTCAACAAATAGAAAACCTACAGGCTTTATTGTCTAAAGTAGGCAGGGACAACTCCCTAACTCATAGGGGCCACAGTAATGTCAAAACTGAGCTTTAATGGACATTTTAAACAACTTTCCAATTGACTTCTATTATTCATTTTAATTAGTTATCTTGTCATTATTTTTTGTTAAAGAGTAATCCTAGGTGAGCTCAGGAGCATTCACGTGGCTTTAGATATCTGGCAGCAGTGTTTGGAAAATTTTTTTATAGCATTGTTATACATAGTTGCAAACACTGCTGCCATAAAATGCTAAAGACATGTACACACTCCTATCAGCCTACCTAGATTTACTCTTCATCAAAGGATACCAAGAGAACAAAGCTACAAGAACGTTGTTTAAAATTGCATACTCTGGGGCCTATTTATTAAAGGTCTTGCGGACCTGATCCGACAGTGCAGATCAGGTCCGCAAGACCTCGCTGAATGCGGAGAGCAATACGCTCTCCGTATTCAGCATTGCACCAGCAGCTCACAAGAGCTGCTGGTGCAACGCCGCCCCCTGCTGACTCGCAGCCAATTGGCCGCCAGCAGGGAGGTGTCAATCAACCCGATCGTACTCGATCGGGTTGATTTCCGGCAATTCCTGTGTGCTTCATCAGAGCAGACGGACAGGGTTATGGAGTCTTTGGACCACTGCTTCATAACTGGTGTTTCTGGCGGGTCTAAAGACTCGCCAGAAACACGAGCCCACAAGTTCCGTTCAGAGCTTGATAAATGGGCCCCTCTATCTGAATTATGATTTTTAAATTTGACTTTACTAACTCTTAAATGGCCACATTCATATTTATGGTCCCCAAAGCATACATTATTAGCCCTGCTTTTTCCCAGATGCTGCAAAAACTAGTGCAGATGGCTAATATGGTTCCTGGGGCACTAACTGGCCATTCCTGGTCTAAGACACAGAGTGAAATCAATACTGCAACACTCACATTAGCAGAAGCTGAAAGACAATGCCAAGCTCCCTCCCTTAGAAAGTAAGGGAGAATCTCGCAGGGGAGAACGTATTAAACGGGGAGCACCCTGTGCGCTTAATATATTTAGCAAATATTATATTGTAGTGGTTTTAAAGTACTTTTACTTGTATTACTTTCTAGTTTTATATGTCTTTTCTAAAAGTAATAACTTTATTGCATATTTTCTGAAAATCACACAATATATTTTGGGTGATAAAATGGTGACACTGTTAGAGAACTTCAGACACACCCATAAAAAATGACACTGTTTTACTCACATATTAAAGTGATGGTAAATTTCAGACTTTAAGAATGTTCAAATGAAAAATATATTAATGTACAAACAAAAACTTCATAATTTTTTTTAATGTATATATATATATATATATATTAGAGTAAAAGGTTTATAATCCTACTAAATATCTTGTTTCTCCGCCCCCTTCATTTTCTCTTTTGGCTGTGAAAAAGAGAGCAGTCCCACCCACTCTCTAGTCTCTACATAAGCCTCCTAAAGGCTTTCAAAGGGCTGGACTTCAAGAGTGCCATATAAAACACACACTGATTGGATGTTCATTGAAATTCTCATAAAAAAAAAGAGTTCATTCCAGTGGGCCGGCATTACATTGTAATAGAAGCACTACTATAGGCACAGATTTAACCCTTTTCAAGGTTAGATTTAAAAAAAGGTACCCATATACTTTTTTAATGGCAAAGATTACATATGTGGCATTTGATTAGCTAAGGTTTACCATTACTTCACTTTGGCCACGAGACTGATTTTACGTTAAAAATAATTATGCTTAAAATTTTCTACTTTCTAGTTTGATTCAGACTTTATATTTTTGAAATTACATTATACATGACATAATATTTTTACACTGTACATTTCAATGTGTATGATTGAAGGGACATGAAACCCCAAATTTTTCTTTATGATTCCGATACAATTTTAAGAAAGTTTCCAATTTACTTCCATTATCAAATTTGCTACGTTCTCATGTTATTCTTTGTTGAAGAGAAATCTAAATAGGTAGCATGCACATGTCTGGAGAACTACATGACAGAAAATAGTGCTGCTATCTAGTTCTATTGTATAACATTGTTGCAAAGCTGCTTTCATATGGTTCTGCAGACATGTGCACACTCCTGAACGTATCCTTTGTTGAAAAGCAGGAAGCTAACAAGAAAATTTGATAATAGGAGTACATTGGGAAGTTGTTTAAAACTGTATGTTCTATCTGAATCATGAAAGAAAACGTATAGGATTTATGTCCCTTTAATCTTATTTTAATGCATAAATTAATTAAAACAATTATTTCTTATGGTCAAAACTATTTTTACCTGCTTATTTTATTGAGCATTATATTTTAAATGATGTGTTTCTTCTTTGAGTAAATAAATATAGGAAACCCCTTTCAGGGAGATAAAGGTAAAATTGAACCCTACTACTCCTTACCAAAGACCTCTTCATTTCACAAAAAAAGAAAAAAAAAGCTTCAAAATATTTGTTTGGGGTGAATAAATTTCATTGCAAGATTCCTAAAACCTGGAATTCCTCTTCTTTGACATGTTAATGAGAACAATTGGCATTCACTTTTGCCATTTAAACTATCAAAGAAAAGTTTAAACAATTACTACCCAATGTGTGGCAATTAAAGGGACAGTCTACACCAGAATTTTTATAGTTTTAAAAGATAGATAATTCCTTTATTACCCATTCCCCAGTTTTGCATAACCAACACAGTTATAATAATATACTTTTAACCTCTGTGATTATCTTGTATCTAAGCCTCTGCAAACTGCCCCTTTTTTCAGTTCTTTTGACAGACTTGCAGTTTAGTCAATCACTGCCTGCTCCCAGATAACTGCACGTGCACGAGCACAGTGTTATCTATATGAAATATGTGAACTAACACCCTCTAGTGGTGAAAAACTGTTCAAATGCATTCGGAAAAGAGGTGGCCTTCAAGGTCTAAGAAATTAGCATATGAACCTCCTAGATTAAGCTTTCAACTAAGAATACCAAGAGAACAAAGCAAAATTGGTGATAAAAGTAAATTGGAAAATTGTTTAAAATTGCATGCTCTATCTGAATCATGAAAGTTTATTTTGGCCTAGACTGTCCCTTTAAGCGTTAACTGGACTAAAAAAAGGACATTCTCTTTCTGAACTATAGCTTAATTATCTTGCAGAACATTTTAGTATGTTTTCTTACTAAATAATATTTCTTTCATGTAATTAGCAAGAGTCCATGAGCTAGTGACGTATGGGATATACATTCCTACCAGGAGGGGCAAAGTTTCCCAAACCTCAAAATGCCTATAAATACACCCCTCACCACACCCACAAATCAGTTTTACAAACTTTGCCTCCTATGGAGGTGGTGAAGTAAGTTTGTGCTAGATTCTATGTTGATATGCGCTCCGCAGCAGGTTGGAGCCCGGTTTTCCTCTCAGCGTGCAGTGAATGTCAGAGGGATGTGAGGAGAGTATTGCCTATTTGAATTCAATGATCTCCTTCTACGGGGTCTATTTCATAGGTTCTCTGTTATCGGTCGTAGAGATTCATCTCTTACCTCCCTTTTCAGATCGACGATATACTCTTATATATACCATTACCTCTACTGATTCTCGTTTCAGTACTGGTTTGGCTTTCTACTACATGTAGATGAGTGTCCTGGGGTAAGTAAGTCTTATTTTATGTGACACTCTAAGCTATGGTTGGGCACTTTTATATAAAGTTCTAAATATATGTATTCAAACATTTATTTGCCTTGACTCAGGATGTTCAAACATTCCTTATTTCAGACAGTCAGTTTCATATTTGGGATAATGCAATTTTTTTCTTACCTTAAAATTTGACTTTTTTCCCTGTGGGCTGTTAGGCTCGCGGGGGCTGAAAATGCTTCATTTTATTGCGTCATTCTTGGCGCGGACTTTTTTGGCACAAAATTTTTTTCTGTTTCCGGCGTCATACGTGTCGCCGGAAGTTGCGTCATTTTTGACGTTTTTTTTGCGCCAAAAGTGTTGGCGTTCCGGATGTGGCGTCATTTTTGGCGCCAAAAGCATTTAGGCGCCAAATAATGTGGGCGTCTTTTTTGGCGCTAAAAAATATGGGCGTCACTTTTGTCTCCACATTATTTAAGTCTCATTATTTATTGCTTCTGGTTGCTAGAAGCTTGTTCACTGGCATTTTCTCCCATTCCTGAAACTGTCATTTAAGGAATTTGATCAATTTTGCTTTATATGTTGTTTTTTCTATTACATATTGCAAGATGTCCCAGATTGACACTGAGTCAGAAGATACTTCTGGAAAAACGCTGCCTGGTGCTGGATCTACCAAAGTTAAGTGTATCTGCTGTAAGCTTATGGTATCTGTTCCTCCAGCTGTTGTTTGTAATGAATGTCATGGCAAACTTGTTAATGCAGATAATATTTCCTTTAGTAATGTTACATTACCTGTTGCTGTTCCGTCAACATCTAATACTCAGAGTGTTCCTGTTAACATAAGAGATTTTGTTTCTAAATCCATTAAGAAGGCTATGTCTGTTATTCCTCCTTCTAGTAAACGTAAAAGGTCTTTTAAAACTTCTCATTTTTCAGATGAATTTTTAAATGAACATCATCATTCTGATTCTGATAATGGTTCCTCTGGTTCAGAGGTTGATGCTGATAAATCTTCATATTTATTCAAAATGGAATTTATTCGTTCTTTACTTAAAGAAGTTTTAATTGCATTAGAAATAGAGGATTCTGGTCCTCTTGATACTAAATCTAAGTGTTTAAATAAGGTTTTTAAATCTCCTGTAGTTATTCCAGAAGTTTTTCCTGTCCCTGATGCTATTTCTGAAGTAATCTCCAGGGAATGGAATAATTTGGGTAATTCATTTACTCCTTCTAAACGTTTTAAGCAATTATATCCTGTGCCATCTGACAGATTAGAGTTTGGGACAAAATCCCTAAAGTTGATGGGGCTATCTCTACTCTTGCTAAACATACTACTATTCCTACGGCAGATAGTACTTCCTGATCCTTTAGATAGGAAGATTGAATCCTTTCTAAGAAAAGCTTACTTATGTTCAGGTAATCTTCTTAGACCTGCTATATCTTTAGCGGATGTTGCTGCAGCTTCAACTTTTTGGTTAGAAGCTTTAGCGCAACAAGTAACAGATCATAATTCTCATAGCATTGTTAATCTTCTTCAACATGCTAATAACTTTATTTGTGATGCCATCTTTGATATCATTAGAGTTGATGTCAGGTATATGTCTCTAGCTATTTTAGCTAGAAGAGCTTTATGGCTTAAAACTTGGAATGCTGATATGTCTTCTAAGTCAACTTTGCTTTCCCTTTCTTTCCAGGGTAATACATTATTTGGTTCTCAGTTGGATTCTATTATCTCAACTGTTACTGGAGGGAAAGGAACTTTTTTACCACAGGATAAAAAATCTAAAGGTAAATTTAGGTCTAATAATCGTTTTCGTTCCTTTCGTCACAATAAGGAACAAAAGCCTGATCCTTCACCCACAGGAGTGGTATCAGTTTGGAAACCATCTCCAGTCTGGAATAAATCCAAGCCTTTTAGAAAACCAAAGCCAGCTCCCAAGTCCACATGAAGGTGCGGCCCTCATTCTAGCCCAGCTGGTAGGGGGCAGATTACGTTTTTTCAAAGAAATTTGGATCAATTCAATTCACAATCTTTGGATTCAGAACATTGTTTCAGAAGGGTACAGAATTGGCTTCAAGATAAGGCCTCCAGCAAAGAGATTTTTTCTTTCCCGTGTCCCAGTAAATCCAGCGAAAGCTCAAGCATTTCTGAAATGTGTTTCAGATCTAGAGTTGGCTGGAGTAATTATGCCAGTTCCAGTTCTGGAACAGGGGCTGGGGCTTTATTCAAATCTCTTCATTGTACCAAAGAAGGAGAATTCCTTCAGACCAGTTCTGGATCTAAAAATATTGAATCGTTATGTAAGGATACCAACATTCAAAATGGTAACTATAAGGACTATCCTGCCTTTTGTTCACCAAGGGCATTATATGTCCACAATAGATTTACAGGATGCATATCTGCATATTCCGATTCATCCAGATCACTATCAGTTTCTCAGATTCTCGTTCCTAGACAAGCATTACCAGTTTGTGGCTCTGCCGTTTGGCCTAGCAACAGCTCCAAGAATTTTTACAAAGGTTCTCTGTGCCCTTCTGTCTGTAATCAGAGAACAGGGTATTGTGGTATTTCCTTATTTGGACGATATCTTTGTACTTGCTCAGTCTTCACATTTAGCAGAATCTCATACGAATCGACTTGTGTTGTTTCTTCAAAATCATGGTTGGAGGATCAATTTACCGAAAAGTTCATTGATTCCTCAGACAAGGGTAACCTTTTTAGGTTTCCAGATAGATTCAGTGTCCATGACTCTGTCTCTGACAGACAAGAGACGTCTAAAATTGATCTCAGCTTGTCGAAACCTTCAATCACAATCATTCCCTTCGGTAGCCTTATGCATGGAAATTCTAGGTCTTATGACTGCTGCATCGGACGCGATCCCCTTTGCTCGTTTTCACATGCGACCTCTTCAGCTCTGTATGCTGAACCAGTGGTGCAGGGATTACACAAAGATATCTCAATTCATATCTTTAAAACCGATTGTACGACACTCTCTGACGTGGTGGACAGATAACCATCGTTTAGTTCAGGGGGCTTCTTTTGTTCTTCCGACCTGGACTGTAATTTCAACAGATGCAAGTCTGACAGGTTGGGGAGCCGTTTGGGGGTCTCTGACAGCACAAGGGGTTTGGGAATCTCAGGAGGTGAGATTTCCAATCAATATTTTGGAACTTCGTGCAATTTTCAGAGCTCTTCAGTCATGGCCTCTTCTAAAGAGAGAATCGTTCATTTGTTTTCAGACAGACAATGTCACAACTGTGGCATACATCAATCATCAAGGAGGGACTCACAGTCCTCTGGCTATGAAAGAAGTATCTCGAATACTGGTATGGGCGGAATCCAGCTCCTGTCTAGTTTCTGCGGTTCATATCCCAGGTATAGACAATTGGGAAGCGGATTATTTCAGTCGCCAAACGTTACATCCGGGCGAATGGTCTCTTCACCCAGAGGTATTTCTTCAGATTGTTCAAATGTGGGGACTTCCAGAAATAGATCTGATGGCTTCTCATCTAAACAAGAAACTTCCCAGGTATCTGTCCAGATCCAGGGATCCTCAGGTGGAAGCAGTGGATGCATTGTCACTTCCTTGGAAGTATCATCCTGCCTATCTCTTTCCGCCTCTAGTTCTTCTTCCAAGAGTAATCTCCAAGATTCTGAAGGAATGCTCGTTTGTTCTGCTGGTGGCTCCAGCATGGCCTCACAGGTTTTGGTATGCGGATCTTGTCCGGATGGCCTCTTGCCAACCGTGGACTCTTCCATTAAGACCAGACCTTCTGTCGCAAGGTCCTTTTTTCCATCAGGATCTCAAATCCTTAAATTTAAAGGTATGGAGATTGAACGCTTGATTCTTAGTCAAAGAGGTTTCTCTGACTCTGTGATTAATACTATGTTACAGGCTCGTAAATTTGTATCTAGAAAGATATATTATAGAGTCTGGAAGACTTACATTTCTTGGTGTCTTTCTCATCATTTTTCCTGGCATTCTTTTAGAATTCCGAGAATTTTACAGTTTCTTCAGGATGGTTTGGATAAAGGTTTGTCTGCAAGTTCCTTGAAAGGACAAATCTCTGCTCTTTCTGTTCTTTTTCACAGAAGGATTGCTAATCTTCCTGATATTCATTGTTTTGTACAAGCTTTGGTTCATATAAAACCTGTTATTAAGTCAATTTCTCCTCCTTGGAGTTTGAATTTGGTTCTGGGGGCTCTTCAAGCTCCTCCGTTTGAACCTATGCATTCTTTGGACATTAAATTACTTTCTTGGAAAGTTTTGTTTCTTTTGGCCATCTCTTCTGCTAGAAGAGTTTCTGAATTATCTGCTCTTTCTTGTGAGTCTCCTTTTCTGATTTTTCATCAGGATAAGGCGGTGTTGCGAACTTCTTTTAAATTTTTACCTAAGGTTGTGAATTCTAACAACATTAGTAGAGAAATTGTGGTTCCTTCATTGTGTCCTAATCCTAAGAATTCTAAGGAGAGATCATTGCATTCTTTGGATGTAGTTAGAGCTTTGAAATATTATGTTGAAGCTACTAAGAAATTCCGAAAGACTTCTAGTCTATTTGTTATCTTTTCCGGTTCTAGGAAAGGTCAGAAGGCCTCTGCCATTTCTTTGGCATCTTGGTTAAAATCTTTAATTCATAATGCTTATGTCGAGTCGGGTAAAACTCTGCCTCAAAGGATTACAGCTCATTCTACTAGGTCAGTTTCTACTTCCTGGGCGTTTAGGAATGAAGCTTCGGTTGATCAGATTTGCAAAGCAGCAAGTCTTCTTTGCATACTTTTACTAAATTCTACCATTTTGATGTGTTTTCTTCTTCTGAAGCAGTTTTTGGTAGAAAAGTACTTCAGGCAGCTGTTTCAGTTTGATTCTTCTGCTTATAATTTCAGTTTTTTTCATTATAAGATTTAAACTTTATTTTGGGTGTGGATTATTTTCAGCGGAATTGGCTGTCTTTATTTTATCCCTCCCTCTCTAGTGACTCTTGCGTGGAAGATCCACATCTTGGGTAGTCATTATCCCATACGTCACTAGCTCATGGACTCTTGCTAATTACAAGAAAGAAAACATAATTTATGTAAGAACTTACCTGATAAATTCATTTCTTTCATATTAGCAAGAGTCCATGAGGCCCACCCTTTTTTGTGGTGGTTTTGATTTTTTTGTATAAAGCACAATTATTCCAATTCCTTATTTTTTATGCTTTCGCACTTTTTTCTTTTCACCCCACTTCTTGGCTATGCGTTAAACTGATTTGTGGGTGTGGTGAGGGGTGTATTTATAGGCATTTTGAGGTTTGGGAAACTTTGCCCCTCCTGGTAGGAATGTATATCCCATACGTCACTAGCTCATGGACTCTTGCTAATATGAAAGAAATGAATTTATCAGGTAAGTTCTTACATAAATTATGTTTTATATCCTTTAGAATGATTTGAACCACTAACCTTTAACGTTTGATTCAGTCACACAATATCCTAAGCTATCTATGCTTTTTCAAACTAATAATTTCTTTAACATTATAAACAAAAAACCTTACCTCATTTTATTTTAATATAAATTATAAAAAAAAATACCTCTAATCATAGCAAAGATTTAAAGCGATTCTAAACCCACATTTTTTCTTTCATGACTCAGATAGAGCATGCAATTTCCAGCAACTTTCTTATTTACTCATATCAATTTTTCTTCTTTCTCTTGCTATCTCTACTTGAAAGCAGACATCTAAGCTTAGGAGCCAGCCCATTTGCTTACATTCCTGCTTTTTCAAATAAAAGTACCAAGAGAACGAAGAAAATTTAAAAATAGGTGTAAATTAAAAAGTTGATGAGAATTGCATGCTCTGGGGCCGATTTATTAAGCCCTTTATTGACCAGTTTTTTTTAAAGGGAAAGTAAAGTCAAAATTAAACCTAAATGTATTGGATAGACCATAGCATTTAAAACAACTTTCCAACTTCTATACTCAATTTTGCCTAGTTCTCTTGATACCCTTAGTTAATAAGTAATCCTAGGTGAGTGTTTAGGAGGGTGCATGTGTCTTTAGCCATCTGGCACTAGTAAGTGAAACAATGTTTATAGTAACGTGATACATTGTTGCAAAAACTGCTGCCATAGTGACTTTACTGTCCCTTTGCATCACCATAAAAGGCATTTTCTTCTCATTGACAAAACAGTTTAACTGTAATGACGTCCTAAACACAACACTAAAACATTTTTCAGAATAATATATTGTAAAACCTGCTTTGGATTAAGGAATTTTCGTCTACTGCACATTTTTTGAGGAAATCAGAATAACTCAACTTGAAGATGTAATTTCTCTGGATCTACTAAGCAAAATGGTCACATTTTTACTTACAATATTTAGGTTTTATAGAGACTGCCAGTCTCAAGCAAATCCATTCAGACATCAAAGAGTTACAATCATTTGTAAAATTGTTTTTAAACTAGACTGCTCTTTCAACCACTTAAAAATAAGGCAGCATTTATGTAAAAAGTCGACAAGAAAATATCACATGAACATCTCTATGTAAATAAAGAAGATATTTTATCACAAGATTTCCTTATTACCCCTATCCCATTGCAGAGGGAATTAAAGTAATTTCTTATATATGCTTCAGAAATTAATCACTGCATACACAATATCTACATATAAAATAAATGTTTCAAAAATATTTAAAATTGTCATTTTGTTTGCAAAATTTGGATTGTTTAGCAGACCAGGGTAACATTCCTTGAAAAGCCACTCGGATGTTGTTGTTATTACCTGCTCTGCTGTAAACAATTAGGAGCAAATATTACTTCTGCACATATAGAGCAAACACTGTGAATGTCTGCAACAGAATACTCCTACTGAGCATGTGCAACAGTTCATAGCATGTATGTATATGTGCTTTTTAATTGGCTAATGGTTGTCACATGATACAGAGAGCAGCTAAAATGGAAGTAACTTTGAAATGTGTCATAAAAAAACAGCTAATCATTTGAAAATCAGTCTAAGGGGTAGATTTATTAAGCAGCAAATGCTGCATTCTACGCCCATCGTTTGAGGCTCACCTGAAACGGAAGTTATGAAGCAGTGGTCGTAAGACCGCTGCTCCTTAACTTCTCTGCCACCTTTTAGGTGGCAGACTGAAATCATCCCAATCCGATCGGGAAATGATCGGGATGATTGGCACCTCTGCTAGCGGCCGATTTCACTAGAAATGCTTGTGCAATGATAAATGCCGACAGCATGTGCTGTCGAAATTTAGCAAGGTCAAGTGGACATGATTCTCTACAGCGAATCATGTCTGCTCGACCATTAATAAATCTACCCCTAAGGCTTAATTTATTAAATCATGGACGAACAAGGTTCTCACCCTTGCATATTGTTGTGCAGTACCACCCCCTTCTCTTGAGCTTAGGCACTGAGCATTGTAATAATATGGAGTTTAACCCCTCAGCAGGCGTTTAATGCATAGTGAAGAGATTGAATTTGCTTTAAAATAAAATGCTCAAATTAAATATAACATTTTATCTTTACAGTTGTATGTTGAACAGTTCACTGCAGTTCTAACCATTTTCCCCTTTTGGGATACAGTTTATAGATCTCCCAAATTGTAAGAGTGCTTACACTAGATAGCATAGAGGTCAGTACTCAAGAGACCACACTGCATTATTTAATGTTCCTTAGAAATCAGTTATCGTAGGAAATCTGAAATTTATTTTTTAACCATTTAACACCTGCTGTGTACAGTGTCAGACTATATTGAAGGTAAGCTTCACCTGTACTATAATCATTTACTGGTAAAAGCTTCCTGTCTACTGGAATTCCTGACATTAACCCTGGAATGTGAGCTTTATATTAAGAGTTGCTGACTTTGGTCTTAAATATAGCTATTGACTATAAATGTGAAATGTTGAATTATATAAAAGTTATTTATTGATATATATGAGTAATAGATGTAATATATATATATATGTATATATATATGTGTGTGTGTGTGTGTGTGTGTGTGTGTGTGCATACACAACACAGAAGATCCACACTCGCTGGACTTTCCAAATGAGTAGTGACTTTAATTAAATAGTAATGTTTCATGTCTCAAATTCCCCTTCCGCAGACCAACAATTTGATCCCAGAAATGTCACTATTTGAATAAAGTCACTATTCACTTGGAAAGTCCAGCGAGTGCGAATCTCCTGTGTTGTATGTATCTTCTAAACACCTGTCACCCTGGCATGCTGAGTTTGGAGTGCAAATACATTCCTAGGGGCTGATTTATCAAAGCGTCAATCTCTGTGCATTCCCTGTCGTCAATACGCTCGCCAGACATTGCTAGACATAGCTGCCGCAAATCTACATACGATGCCCTTATTTATTAAAAACTCTGTCAAAAACATGTGCGTCAAGTACGGAGCCAATCGGATTGAACTTGAATCTGATTGGCTGATTCAATCAGCCAATCAGATTTTTCTACCTTAATTCCGATTGGCTGATAGAATCCTATCAGCCAATCGGAATTCGACGGACGCCATCTTGGATGACGTCATTTAAAGGAACCTCATTCATCGGGAAGTCGTCGTGCCGGAAGGATGCTCCGCGGCAGAGGAGCGAAGTAAGAAGATTGAAGATGCCGATTTGCTTGAAGACGTCGCCGATGGAAGAAGACTCTCTGCCGCTTGCTTCAAGACATCGCCCGGATAAAAGAAGACTTCACTGCCGCTTGCTGGAACACATCGCCCGGATCGGATGAGGAGTTCTGCCCGGCGGGGTGAATACAAGGTAGGGAGATCTTCGGGGGGGTAGTGTTAGGTTTATTTAAGGGGGGTTTGGGTTAGATTAGGGGTATGTGGGTGGTGGGTTGTAATGTTGGGGGGTGGTATTGTGTTTTTTTTTGCAGGCAAAAGAGCAGTTTTCTTTGGGGCATGCCCCCACAAAAGGCCCTTTTAAGGGCTGGTAAGGTAAAAGAGCTTTGAACTTGTTTTAATTTAGAATAGGGTAGGGAATTTTTTTATTTTGGGGGGCTTTATTATTTTATTAGGGGGCTTAGAATAGGTGTAATTAGCTTAAAAATCTTGTAATCTTTTTTTTATTTTTGTAATTTAGTGTTTGTTTTTTTTTAATTTAGTTTAGTTTATTTAATTGTATTTTTAAATAGATATTTGTAGTTTATTTAATTTATTGATAGTGTAGGTGTATTTGTAACTTAGGTTAGGATTTATTTTACAGGTAATTGGGTAATTATTTTAACTAGGTAGATATTAAATAGTTAATAACTATTTAATAGCTATTATACCTAGTTAAAATAATTAACAATTT
Source organism: Bombina bombina (assembly GCF_027579735.1). Classification (NCBI taxonomy): domain Eukaryota; kingdom Metazoa; phylum Chordata; class Amphibia; order Anura; family Bombinatoridae; genus Bombina; species Bombina bombina. The sequence continues at coordinate 1,206,984,892 of NC_069501.1, read as the reverse complement.
ACCTGTAAAATAAATATAAACCCTAACATAGCTACAATGTAATTATTAATTACATTGTAGCTATCTTAGGGTTTATTTTATAGGTAAGTATTTAGATTTAAATAGGAATATTTTAGTTTATAATATGAATTAGATTTATTTAATAAGAATTTAGTTAGGGGTGTTAGGGTTAGATAGAGTTAATATAGTTTATATAAATACTATAGTAACTATATTAAATATATTAACCCTAATATAATTAGGGTTAATATAGTTAATATATATAATGTAATAACTATATTAACTATAATATACTTAGGGTTAATATAGATAATATAGCTGGCGACGGGGTAGGTAGATTAAATTAGGGGTTAATAATTTTAATATAGATGGCGGCGGTGTAAGGGGTTCACATTAGGGGATAAATCAGTTAGATGGTGGCGGTTTTAGGGGTTCACATTAGGGGATAGATCAGTTAGATGGTGGCGGTTTTAGGGGCTCACAGTAGGGGGTTAGTTTATGTAGATGGCGGAGGTTTAGGGGTTAAATACTTTATTAGGGATTGCGGCGGGGGATCGCGGTTAACAGGGAGATAGACATTGCGCATGCGTTAGGTGTTAGGTTTATTTTAGCAGATCGCGGTTGACAGGGAGATAGACATTGCGCATGCGTTAGGTGTTAGGTTTATTTTAGCAGCCAGTTTAGGGAGTTACGGGGCTCCAATAGTCAGCGTAAGGCTTCTTACGGCTGCTTTTTGTGGCGAGGTGAAAATGGAGGTAGATTTCTCCATTTTCGCCACGTAAGTCCTTACGCTGTATATTGGATACCAAATTGCGCGGGGTTGGTATACCTGCCTATGGCCCAAAAAACTACGGGCGACGGCAGAAATATACGCGCGTAACTTCTAGGTTACGCCGTATATAGGATACCAAACCCGCGCAAATATTGGCATCGCCGACTTTTGCGGGCGACGATTTTTATCGGATCGACCCCCTAATGTCCACAGGTCTCAGGTATGCTAGCCACCATTAAAGGGAAATTCCAGCCAAAATTGGAATCCACATGGATGCATTTCAGATTTGAATAGTATTTTTGTAATATACATGTATTAGCAAAAATGCTTCTAATAAAAGCTATATATAGCTGTTTCAAAAGTGTACTTAAGTATGCACCAGCATTTTAAAGACAGGTGCTTGTACCATCTGGTAATCACTCAATTTGCTAACTGCTGACATGATACAAGCCCCACTGGTGCTCTGAGCAGCTGTAGTATTTAAAATGCTGGTGCACTGAGAATATCTAGCTATGCTTCACATTTACGTGCAGCAAAAAATGTTTACACTAAAACAGTGATAATTTTTACTAGAAGCATTTTTGCTAATACATGTATATTGCAAATATGTTTCTATTTAAAGATGTAATTTAACTATGTGCATTTAAATTTTAACTGGAATGTCCCTTTAAATGACACAGGAGACTAAGTAAAAGAAACAGTAACTAAATACAGGGCATGCAGTATGTTGCAGTTTAAAGTAATAAGAGACCACATGCAGATCTCTAAAAGAAAATAAGGGCAAAATGCACTGCTGCTAGCTAAAGAGCGTGACCTAGTACATAAGGCAGAGCGCCTACTCTCAGTATATTAAGCCACATTCATTACAATAAAACATAACCTCCAAACAAGGACTGTTAAAAACCATGCAATATATAAATTAGAGACCTGTACAATATATCTGACAAAATAAGCAAGAGGGAGAAAGCACTGGGAGAATTAACAAATCAACAAAACATTCCTTGCTCCAGGTTTTGTAAACTGTGATTACTCAATAGGAGTCACCACTATATCCTTCTCCAAGTTGCAATTTAAATATAGTTGGCTCATTTATAGAAACCTATATCCGTCAGGAATAGGAATAAAAAAAAGTAACACACTATTTAAATTAAAGTCCAGAAAACAGATGTTTAAGATGATATTTATCATTAACAGTAATATACTTATCCCACACCAGCCTAATCAGAGTCCACTTTCAGATCTCCAGGTAGAAGGCATTACCAGGACCATACAGTACCAATACACTCGACAGGCTGCATCTCAAATACAATAAACAGTCAATCACGCACAGGCAGGGGGCGGGGTTGCAGATGAGCACAAATGAGCGCTCGTGTGCAATGTTAGATTTGGGCAGCAGATTGCTGCCTGCCAGAGGAGAGGTCAGGCAGACAGGGCTGAATATGTCCACTCCTGCCCGCCGTGGATAATAAATGCAGCCCTTTAAATCAGAAACAGTGGTGGCAGTAATGGTAAACATTCGCTAAAATGGAAACAAATTAATTATGATCTATGAAAAGCTTTAGCATTACTTAAAGCAGTATGTACAGAGACCAAATGCTTGGTAATTTCTGTTGAGTTAAAGACAGTAAAGAAAACGTTTTGGGATTCAAGTATAAAAATGTAATAGCTCGTAAAATACTTAGATTCAAAGTTTTCATGTATGTACAATATATTTGATATTATATAAAACCCTTAACAATGTAATAAACTGGTAACAGACGGTGTCCCAGCATTGCTCCATTAAACAGGCATTTCAAAAATATATTTTGCCTTAAAGGGACATGAAACCCAAATTCTTTCTTTCATTATTTAGACATGGCATGCGATTTTAATTAACTTTCCAGTTTACTTCTATTATCCAATTTGCTTCATTCTCTTGGTATCCGTTGTTGAAGGAGCAGCAATGCACTACTGGGAGTTAACTGAACACATCTAGGGAACCAATGAGAAGAGGCGTTTATGTGCAACAATCAATCAGCAGCTAGTTCCCAGTAATGCATTTCTACTCCTGAGCCTACCTAGGGATCCTTTTAAACTATGGATACCAAGAGAACTAAGCAAATTTGTTAATTGAAATAAATTAGAAAGTTGTTTAAAATCACATGCTCTGGGGCCGATTTATGTAAGTGTGAGCGCACATGAATACGATGTAGCGTATCATGTCCGTCGCACATTGATAAATGCCGACAGCGTACGCTGTCGGCTTTAATCATTGCACAAGCATTTCTTGTAAACTGTTTGTGCTATGCCCCCCCTCTGCAGATTTGAGGCCAATCAGCTGCTAGCAGGGGGTGTTAATCAGCCCGATCCTATAGGATTCGGAGCTTGATAATTCAACCCCTCTGTCTGAATCAAAAAAGAAAATCTCATGTCCCTTTAAATATTTATGTCATGTGATCACACATATATAGTTATATATATCCAGCGCTACGGAATTTGTCGGCGCTTTACAAATAAATGATAATGATAATAATAATAATATATATATATATTATAATCCCACAGCCCTAGTTTTAGAAAAGGTTTTATGTCCCTTTAACCATGCACCTACTAAGTACTTTTGTACAGAAGTTTTCAAAACAATCATAATAAATATATTTGTAAATATGTAAATAAATTGCATGACAAAGGGCATCAGTGTAGCTAAAGCTTTCAGTTTTTTTCCCATTAAAGGTAAATCATTTTTGTTTTTGTACAAAATTATTTTTTGCTTTCTTTAAATTCACAGCCTAACATGACACAATTTTTTCTGCATAAATATGTAAATGAATATAATCTGTCCACTTGAAGGGACATAACAGTCAAATTTTACTTTCATGTTTCAGATAGAGCATGATATTGTCAGATACTTTTAAATGTACTTCTGTTAGCAAATGTAGTTTGTTATATTAGCATCCATTGTTGAAAAGCATACTTAGGTAGGCTCAGGAGCAGAAATGCATTATTGTGAGCTAGCTGGTGATTGGTGGCTACACACATATGCTTCTTGTTATTGGCTCACCAGATGCGTTCAACTGTTTCTAGTAGTAAAAGTGTTGCTCTAGAACTGACTTTGCAGGGGTTAGAGATGTAATTATTTGAAGGCAACAGTGCAATGATAGAGTGCTATTACACTTTCGCACTTTATTTCCATATTAAAGGGACATTCCAGCTAAATTGCAATCCATATGGATTCACTTTAGTTTTGAATAGAAGCATTTTTGTAATATACATGTATTAGCAAAAATGCTTCTAATAAAAGCCATAGCTGTTTGTTTAAAAAGTGTATTTAACCCCTTTGTTACCCAGGACTTTCAGAGGAGAACTTCCTCGAAATACCGGAGAATTTTTAGCATTTTTGCTATCACTCCATTTAAACAGAAAAAGTTTTTTGTTTTTGTTTGTTTTTTTCCCTGTCAAAATGATATATATTATATTTCATGCCACCATTTCACCGCCAAATGTGATCATATTACGTTTTTCACAAACTTTGGGTTTCTCACTGAATTTATTTATATACCACTTGTGCAATAATGGCACAAATGATTGTAAAAGCTTATCTGGGATACCCTATGTTTAGAAATAGCAGAAATGGGTGGCTTTGTCATTGCTTTTTGGTCATTAGAATGCCACTAATTACAGCTGTGCACCACACTTCTATCATTCCCAGCAGTGAAGGGTTAATCAGGTAGCCTGTAAGGTTAATTTTAGCTTTAGTGTAGAGATTACCCTCCCACCTGAGCCCTCCCACCCCTACCTGATCCCTCCCAAACAGCTTTTGTCCCTTCCTCACTCCCCCACTGGTTACCACCATCTTAGGTACTGGCAGACAGTCTACAAGTATGTAATTTAGGGTTTTTAAAAATGATTATTATTTTCTTTATATTTATTTTTTACTGCAGTGTAGTGATCCTCCTCAACCCTCCCACCTCCCTGATTTCCCAAATAGCTCCCTAACCCTCCAACTACGTGCGGCCATCTTTAGTACTGGCAGCTGTCTGCCAGAACCTATAAAATACATATTTTTTTAAAGAAAAACAAACATTTTTTATAGTTAAGTGGTGCCCCCACCACCCCACCTCCAGCGATCATTATCTAGGACCCTTACCTTTTTTTCTGTAGTGTAGCTCCCCATCCCTCCCTCTCCATTTATTTTTCTTCTGCAGTGTAGGACCATCCCACTCCCTCCCCCTCTATCCCCCCTCCACTGGTGGACCACCTGCCCACAACCTGGTTTCCCCCACACTTCCTGCCAGCACCAGCAGATGATCGTTACAGACTGTGACACCAATCGTGCTCAAGTTCCATATGCAGACAGATGCCTGGAGCTCAGGCACTCCAGCTCTAAGCTGTAACTGCTGGAGCTTCCCGCAGCTTGGACGCATATATACGTCATACGGTACAATAGACAAAGAACCGCATGATGTATATATATATATATATATATATATGCACCGTGCACCAGAATACAGCACTTGCTCAGAGAGCCTAAAGCTGCTTGTAAAATCTGGTAATGACTCAATTTCTTAATTGCTGACATGATACAAGCCCCACTGGCGCTCTGAGAAGCTTCAGTATTTAAAATGCTTGTGCACTGAGAATATCTAGCTATGCTTCACATGCACGTGCAGAGAAAAATGTTAACACTGAAACAGTGATAACGTTTACTAGAAGCATTTTTGCCAATACATTTATATTGCAAATATATTTTATTTCAGCAATGCAATTGCTTCCATGTCACTAAAATAATTCACCAGTGCTGGTTAAAATCTGAGCTAACAAAAGTCTAACATGATCACACTCTTTTATTATAAGGATCATTTTCTTATTTTTGAATTTCCAATTATTTGGAATATTGTTCTTTAGCAGAATGCAAATTTACCTTGATTTTGTACTTACTTTATTAACCTATATACCTTATGTATTTTACACCCATGTTTTTTTATTTTAGATACAGGTAGTGCTGGATTTCTCTATGACATGTCTACAATCAGTTATTTATCTTTCCTAGGTTTAGAACTCAGGCTGATTTATAATTGGAGGTTCATGCAGCCTGAACTAAGTATGCATTTTTCATAAGTTTGCCTTTAAAAGGTTACTATAGTGTCACTTTCTATTTAACCTCTTCAAACAGAATACTATACAGCATACAAAATATACAGCTTCATCTTAGGGTCACTGGAACACAAAGAGTGAGAGAGATTTATCTGCAGTAGCTAATACTGCATCCACAATATCTAAAGTACATACCTTTCTCTTTTAATGATTCACATTTTAATATGTATATATAAAAATATGTATATGTGAAATAGATCTGGTCATTAACTTTATTTTTGGAGCTAGTTTGCACAGTTACAGATTGAGATGGGTTTATAAAAAAAACAAAAAAACAAAGAAAAAACAACTTATTAATATATTCCAAATACATATTGAGTGCATCACAATATAAATAATGTTTAGATTGAATTTGGTATCATGAGATAGGTTTAGCAATATATATATATATAGAGGTGCTATTTAAATCTGTTTCTTCAAATAAAAGATACACAATTAGTAACTGTGTTTTGATAAGATGTAAGAATACAATTATGCAGCATAGCAACAAGCTAAGCATCACATTGGATGCCCATGTAGTTTTTATTTCTATATTTTTCACTAATGCAAAGTAAAACAGTTCTAGCAAAATCCACTTTTAGGAGACTACAAAGAATGTATCTAGGAAATGCAGAGCAAATATAAATCAGGTATTCAAAGTAAATGAAACATGTTCCAAATATGTCTGTATGTTATCAGATTCATACCTTTTGGAGTTTTGCTTTTCTGGCATTCTGCACAAACCTACGTCCCAGCTTCTTGGCATACCAAATAGAGGCAAACATAGCCGAGATGAAGAGTTCTACAGTCAAAGAGCAATATTAAAGTTCCAATTTGATATTTAGTGAAGCAACTGGAGAGCTATTGCTTCTAGCTTGTTTCTATAGCAAGTATTGCTCAGATTGCCTGAAAGTCTGCAGGTATATTTACATATTGCCAGCAAGAGATCTACTTAGATGAGGCATCTCTGTATACAGCTCACATAGAGCAGTTAAGTGTCTGTCTGATGTTCTTTATGAAAAGACGCCACTAACTATATTGGTGACAACACAAGAAAAAGCTGCAGTAACTGGTACAGAAAAGACAAATCAACTCCTGCCTTTTGGGAAGCAGGGGGAACTCCTAAATGTTCCCAGCTTTGATGACGTATCAATGAGTTTGTATTTTACAGCTTGGGAAAGAATTATACATAATACACAAATATATACTGGGAATGCAAATATGTAAGCTAGGCTAAATTGAATATTTCCTACCTTGTCACACAATTGATAAATATATGTATTTACACAGAAATAGTTTTTTTACCTAGCTAGGGTATTTCAGATAGAGAAGAACTTGGCAGAGAGAAAGACATAGAGAGGGCAAGTATATAGAGACATTGGGGGGGGGGGGGGGGCAGAGAAAGGGAGAGAGAGAGAGAGGCACAGATATGGAGGGGTAGATATTAAAAGAGACAGATGGGAAGAGAGAAGAAGGAAGGGAAGACAGAGACAAAATATGAGAAAAGAGAAGAGAAGAAAGGGATGTGGGAATGAAGGGAGGAAATAGGGATTGTGAGAGAGGAGGGAAAAAGATGGATATGGGAGAGTGGGGAAGAAAAATATTGGGGAGAAAGGGGAGAGATAGATGGAAGAGAATGCGGAGAAGGGGAAGAGGTAAAGGGAGAGAGAGGAAGTACAGAGAGATAGGGAGAGAAAAAATATACATAGGAGTACAACTAGTTTTAATATACATTGGTACAATTTGTACGGCGCATGACAGTCACAAAAATTTCTATTAAAGGCCATTGGCAATTCAGGTACATTTCAAGACTAGACAAATACCTCCTAAAGAGACAAGAAAACACACATTTTCTAAAATCAATTTTGCTTTATTCTTTTGATATCCTATCTTAAAGGAGCAGCAATATGCTGCTGGATTCTAGCTGAACACATCAGTAAGCCAATGGCAGAAGGAATATATGAGCAGGCACCAATCAGCAACTGCCTCCCAGGTTCTGCCTACATTTCAACAAAGAATACAGAAAGAACTAAGCAAATTAGATAAAATAACCATTGGAAAGTTGTTTAAAATTGTAGGCTCTATTTAAAGCATGAAAGTACATTTTTGGGTTTCATGTCCCTTTAATAAGCATCTTGCCAAACTTATGCCAGATGGGCAGACTTCAACAAACGATCTAAGAGAAGGGGCTGAACCAGTTGAAAGCTTACTACCATGAAAGTAATGAAGCTCACTAGAATGCAAATTCTTGCAGGGGAAAGCAAAGGTGACAGGAAGCACACAGCACTGATAACAACATTTTTATTTTTGAAGTACATACAAATCAAATAATGCTGATTTCAAAATTTAACTTGCATTTGTTTCTAGTTTGGCAAACATGTATTTTTTCAATCACATTCATAAGCACAATGCATATTTTGAAACAAACTTGTCAGCATATATTCGGTGAGATGAAACTGCAAGACCTACAGGCGTAATATACTTACAACTTTCAAATTACAAAGAAACTTCACGTCCAAGAAACACTCCTGTTTAGCCCACTCTCTAATTCCACAATAGAAATATAACCTTGTTCAACAGGTATCAAATTTAACATTGCACAAGGAATTGCTTGTGCAATTGCCCACCCCCACTCTCGTGGAGCCAAGTGTGCAAGAGCAGAGCTTCTCAACCATCCTGATCAGACCTGATTGGGATAATTTAACTCTGCGAGCCTTGAGGTGATGGAGAGGTTAGATAGCAGCATTCTTAAGACCTCAGCTACTTTTCTAAAGTTTTAGGCTCACTCACATGAGCCTGAAACACTCGAACTCCAAAGCTGCATTGTCAGCTTCATATATGGGGCCCTTGTATGTATCTCACCATCACATACAGAAATCTAGTTTACATCCCTTAGCGAGATATGCAGCTTATAGTAGAAAATGTGAGTCTTATCATGGACGGATCATGTTAGATCTCAACTGGCACTAAGTGTTCATGAGTGAGGATTTGATAACCAGAAGAATGTAACTGCTGCTTATATAGGAAATTTAAATGTGACAGTCTTTTTTTAAGTAACCATCTTCACCCAACCAAAAAAAACAAATTGCTTTACTTAACGAATGTAGTCACCAAATTCAAATGAAACACCAGCCTTTAAATATGATGATTTTTTTTTGTTTGCCTGATAATGTGGACTAAAAGCAGTTTCAATTTAAACTGAAATAACACATTAGTGTATTTTGTGTATTTCCTTATAATGCTAAATGGGTTACAGGTTCTTTCTGTGAATGCTGATTGGTTGATTTATTCTTCCTGCGAACACCCATGTTTAAATACTGAATATGTGACTAAAAATGTAAAGTGTCTCCTTAAGGTCATCTAAGTTATGGTTGGTCATAATCTTTAACAAATTAAAACTTAGAATCTTGGACCCAATGGAGTTGCAAGGTAATTGGCAAGCCGTGCCCTTGCACAGTTTATTGTGAGAGATAATCTGATGGGGCTGAACAAGAGATTGCTTGTGCTATCTTAAATTCTTAAAGCAGATGCTGGAGATCTGGTCATGAACAGGGATGAAGAGGTTAGCTACCCATATGTTCATTACTGGGGGATCTAAGTGAGCACATAAAACATAGTGCTTTTAAGACCCAAGGATAACCAATTTAAATCCCTCCTAGACAAATATATTAAAAAATTTCTTACGAGATAAAAAGACAGATACACTAAATAAAACAGAGCTCAGAGCTCTCACCACTGCAAGACTAGTGAGTTCCTTGGGGACTAGGGGGACATCTACACTTTCAAAACAATGCTATTGGTTGCATAAGGGCCGATTCGTCCAAGCTGTTTTTGCGCAAGCCTTCAGGCTCGCCAGAAACAGGAGTTAAGAAGCAGAATTAAGACTGCTGCTCCTTAACTCGTCCCCCACCTATGAGGCGGAGGATAGCAGTCCACCCAATTGTATACGATTGGGTTGATTGACACCCCCTGATAGCGGCCAATTGGACTAAATCTGCAGGGGGCAGCATTGCACAAGCAGTTCACCAGAACTGCTTGTGCAATGATAAATGCTGACAGCGTCACTTTCATATATCGGTCCCATAGTCTCTACACGTTTCATGCAACTTTGTTGAGAAGTATTAACTTCTTCTACAGTTAACTTCTTCTACGGAAAGAAAAGTTAAGAAGCAGTGGCTTCTTAACTCATCAGCCACCTCTGAGGTAGCAGACAGCAATCATCCTGATCGGATATGATCGGGATGATTGACACCCCCTGCTAGCGGCCAATGTGCAGGGGGCGGCATTGCACAAGTATTTCACCAGAAATGCATGTGCAGTGATAAATGCAGACAGTGTATGCTGTTGGCATTTTGCGATGTCGGGCGGACATGTTCGCCATAGCGAATCATGTCCGTCCGACATTTCATAAATCTACCCCATAATATCAACAAATATATAAAAATATGTTTTTTTTTGAGAAATGATTAGGTAATATTGCTTACGCTAATACTGTAGAAGGCTTGGATGTCTCTTACAGCTGCAATTACAAACTGTGATCTGTTTTGAAATACCCTTTGTTAAATAGGGGAGGCAAAATGTGAGGTTAATATCCTTTAAAGACAGTTCATATTCTTTATGCCTCTTCAGTTACTGACTGAAGTTACTACGATAACACAAATTATGTGCTTTTTCATCATAGTGTGGTTAAAGAGCCGCCCATCTTTACCCTTCTGCAATTAGTGCTCCATACTGCTGGAAGGTTGACTCCTCTTGATGATTAAAAATGTTGTCTTCTATTTAACTAAACAGTCTGGCATTTTAATAAGCTGTATAGTAAAATTAAAATGAAGACTTAACCGCTTAATGTCCACCACTGCTTCAGAAGGACAAAGACTTAAGTCACCTGCTTGGGCTTAAAAGGTACAGCCACAATATTAATAAATATATATTATATATATATATATATATATATATATATATATATATATATATATATATATATATATATATATATATATATATATATATATATATTTATTGGAATAAATAACACATTCTAATTGACATAAACAAGTGCTTGCCCATAAAACACAGATGGGAACTAACAATTTCAGACAAGCCCCCAGTGTCAGATCTCTCCCTAACAGTCAAGCACCCACAACAATTACTGTGACTCCAAACCGCCAAAGCCAGGTAAGGGAGGGTGGGAGTTACTCCTTGCATATTTTTAGACTGAAGCTAATTTATGCCCTGTAAATCCTACTTTCTTCATCTACTTGACCAGCCATTCACCTCACTATTTCATGGGTCCACAATAGGGATCAATAACACCTCCTGAATATATTCCATACAGGTTGTCTGGACACTAAACTGACTTTGAGTTAGATCTGAAGTTTCATATTAAAATTTCATTTTGACATTAATGTTGACATTCAATTTATTAGTGTATTTAATTTGAGGAGTGAGTAATTTGTTACTAACTTATTTCTCCCATACAGCAGTGGTGATTATCAGCTAAATGCAAAGATGTGTTATTCCCTTGACAGATGCACAGACAGCAGCATAAAATCATTGTCAACCACATGTATAGTGCTATAAACCCCTTTTAACCATATAAAGAGCATCATTCATACCTTGTATACTGTATATAGGGCTGGAATCCATCTTTGCCAGTCATATACAGACTAATATTAACCCCTAGTTAGCAGCAAACAGAGCAGTGCAACAGTACTTTTAACCCCTGCAACACCCAGCCTCAAAATGTATTTATTCTCTCTAAGGGTCCCTCCAGCATCATAAATCCATTGTCAACCACATGCATAGTACTTTTAAGCAACACCCAGCCTCAAAATGTATTTATTCTCTCCAAGGGCTCCCTCCAGTGACCTCTGTTGGACAGTACATGCCCCTGCATGTGTCCCCTTGTCTCCAAATTTAAAGCAGCACTGAAAGTGCCTTAGCATTATTGGGGAAAGACAATGGCAATGTGCAAAGCACTACCCAAAATTCATATTTCCTACTCAACAACAGGAAGCATTATTGATATATTTGGAAGCCAGGAGAAACATGGAGGTATTGTACAATCCCCAACTAGACTACATTGGAGATAACAAGAAAGCAGTCATTATCTCCAGACTTAGGGGCCGATTTATCAAATGGTGGGCGGATATGATTCGCTGTACTGAATCATGTCTGCCCAAGATCACTAAATGCTGACAGCATTGTGCAGTTCCACCCCCTGCACATTTGCGGTCAATCAGCCGCTAGGGGGGGGGGGGATTGGGATAATTGCTGTGCGCCACCTAAAAGGTGGCAGAGAAGTTAAGCAGCAGCAGTCTTACGACCGATGCTTCTTAACTTCAGTTTCCGGCAAGCCGGAAACTTCGGGAGTAGATTGCAGCATCCGCTGCTTAATAAATCTACCCCTTACTATTATTATTATTTTCACCATCATCATCATTATTATTATTATTATTATTATTAATAATACCACAATTATAATAATAATGTAGATAAATATGTAGCCCTTGGTTAAGAAAGGAAAAAAAAAATACTTTCTTTGAGTTAGTGGTAAAAAATGAGTCTTGAATACATGATTTGCTGGAGCGTGCAGTTGCTCCTTTTTTTACAGTAACTCATCAATCTCTTGTTTTCTGTCTGAAGCAAACCTTTTTGCCCGTGGGTTATTCTGCTGCTAAACTCATTAAAAAAGTAAGAAAGGAAAACAACTACAGAATTGTGTTTGAAGTTTGGATTCTGCAAAATGTTTGTTTTAAGAATCTGCTCACAAATTTTAAATGTATCAGCGGTAATCAAGCAGCAGTCATTTAAAATGGTAGTTTTAATAAGTTAATTATGCTGGGAAGCAGGATAATTAAAGGGGCAGTCTAGTCCAAAATAAACTTTCATGATTGAGATAGAGAATGTAATTTTAAACAATTTTCCAATTTACTTTTATCACCAATTTTGCTTTGTTCTCTTGGTATTCATTGTTGAAAGCTAAAATTAGGAGGTTCATATGCTAATTTCTAAGCCCTTGAAGGCCGCCTCTTCTCTCAGGGCATTTTAACAGTTTTTCACCACTAGAGGGTGTTAGTTCATGTGTGTCATATAGATAACACTGTGTTCACGCACGTGGAGTTCCAGTGAGCCAGCTCTGATTGGCTAAAATGGATGTCTGTCAAAAGAAGTGAAATAAGGGGGCATTTGCAGAGGCTTAGATACAAGGTAATCACAGAGGTAAAAAGTGTATAATTATAATTGTGTTGGTTATGCAAAACTAGGGAATGGGTAACAAAGTGATTATCTATCTTTTTAAACAATGAAAATTCTGGTGTAGACTATCCTTTTAATATTAATATTTTTAAATATCATATTAATAAGGACACTATTCAATAAAATAATACTATGTATGGGATTTTCAAAGTCATATCCTGCCCCCTCCAGAAATATATTTTGTGAAAGAAATTCTAAAGCTAAAAAAATGCAAAGCATATTAGCTATCATAGTAAAATTGATATACATACTTTAAATGTGGCACAATCATAGGATGTCACCCTTGCAACAAGTCAGTTCATGAAATTCTTGCCCTACTAGATCTGCCATGGTCAACTGTAAGTGCGATTATTGTGAAGTGCAAACATCTAGGAGCAATAAAAGTCCAGCCCCAAAAAGTAGTAGACAGAGTGGAGCTGGAGAGTGTTGAAGTGTGTAAAGTATAACATTTGCCTATCATCTGTCGCACCACTCATTACAAAGTTCAAAACTGCTCTGGAAGCATCAACAACTATGCTAAGAGCTGTATGCAAACCACATATCAACATACCCAATGCCAAGTGTCTTCTGGATTGGTGTAAGGCATGCCGCCATTGGACTCTGGAGCAGTGTAAAAACAAAATTTATGCTTACCTGATAAATGTATTTCTCTTGTGGTGTATCCAGTCCATGGATTCATCCATTACTTGTGGGATATTCTCCTTCCCAACAGGAAGCTGCAAGAGGATCACCCACAGCAGAGCTGTCTATATAGCTCCTCCCCTAACTGCCACCTCCCAGTCATTCGACCGAAGACAAGCAAGAGAAAGGAGAAATTATAGGGTGCAGTGGTGACTGTAGTTTAAAAATAAAAAACACCTGCCTTAAAATGACAGGGCGGGCCGTGGACTGGATACACCACAAGAGAAATAAATTTATCAGGTAAGCATAAATTTAGTTTTCTCTTGCAAGGTGTATCCAGTTCACGGATTCATCCATTACTTGTGGTATACCAATACCAAAGCTATAGGACATGGATGAAGGGAGGGACAAGGCAGGCGCTTAAACGGAAGGCACCACTGGCTGTAAAACCTTTCTCCCAAAAACAGCCTCCGAAGAAGCAAAAGTATAAAATTTGTAGAATTTAGAAAAAGTATGAAGCAAAGACCAAGTCACCGCCTTACAAATCTGTTCCACAGAAGCCTCTATTTTAAAAGCCCATGTGGAATGAGCTGTAATTCTTTCAGGAGGCTGCTGGCCAGCAGTCTCATAAGCTAAGCGGATTATACTTCTTAACCAAAAAGAAAGAGAAGTTTCTGAAGCCTTTTGGCCTCTCCTCTGTCCAGAGTAGACAACAAACAATGCAGATGTTTGACGAAAATCTTTAGTAGCTTGTAAATAAAACTTTAAAGCATGAACCACGTCAAGATTGTGTAATAGACGTTCCTTCTTTGAAGAAGGATTAGGACACAGTGACGGAACAACAATCTCCTGATTGATATTCTTATTAGATACCACCTTAGGAAGAAACCCAGGTTTGGTACGCAAAACTACCTTATCTGCATGGAAGATCAGATAAGGGGAATCACACTGCAAGACAGATAACTCTGAAACTCTTCGAGCCAAAGAGATAGCTACCAAAAACAGAACTTTCCAAGATAAAAGCTTGATATCTATGGAATGCAGAGGTTCAAACGGAACCCCTTGATGAACTTTAAGAACTAAATTTAAACTCCATGGCGGAGCAACAGGTTTAAACACAGGCTTGATTCTAACTAAAGCCTGACAAAATGCCTGAACGTCTGGAACATCCGCCAGACGCTTGTGCAAAAGAATAGACAGAGCAGAAATCTGTCCCTTTAAGGAACTAGCTGACAATCCCTTCTCCAATCCTTCTTGGAGAAAAGACAATATCCTGGGAATCCTGACTTTACTCCATGAGTAACCCTTGGATTCACACCAATGAAGATATTTACACCATATCTTATGATAGATTTCTACAGTGTGTATAATAGACTGAAATAGCATTGCACCCACTTGCAAATGGATGATTAACCCCTTAGTTTCAAAACCGGATCAGAAAAACAATATAAACGTTTTTTAAACAGTCACAACCAACTGCCACAGCTCTGCTGTGGCCCTACCTGACCATAAAACGATTTTGGAAGGCACAAAAACCCTTTAGAGAGGTATATATGTTCAGGGGACACCTTCAGGGAAGCTGGATGTCTCAAGCTGCAAAAACTACTAGGCCCCTCCCAACCTGTACTCACAGTGAGAGGGCCTTAAAAAACTATCCCTAGGCAAAATCTAGTCAGCCATGTGGAAAAAGTGGGCCCCAGAATAAAGTTTTATCACCAATATATAATAAACGTTTATATACCTCAAGCAAACGTTATATCTATTCAGTAATGGGAGTAAATAACAAAAATATTACCCTTTACAGCAAGCATGATACCAGTCGTTATTAAATCACTGTAATCAGGCTTACCTTAAATAAATCCGGTATTGTCAGCATTTTCTAGCTTATCATCTCTCTAGAAAAAATTAAAACTGCACATACCTCAGAGCAGGAGACCCTGCACGCTATTCCCCCAGCTGAAGTTACCCATCTCTTCAGTTATGTGTGAGAACAGCAGTGGATCTTAGTTACAAGCTGTTGAGATCATCAAAAACCACAGGCAGACTCTTCTTCAACTTTCTGCCTGAGGCTAAAATAGTACAACTCCGGTACCATTTGAAAATAATAAACTTTTGATTGAAGATAAACTACATTAATGCCACACATCTCTCTAGCTACTTCCCTTGTCGAGAGCTGCAAGAGAATGACTGGGAGGTGGCAGTTAGGGGAGGAGCTATATAGACAGCTCTGCTGTGGGTGATCCTCTTGCAGCTTCCTGTTGGGAAGGAGAATATCCCACAAGTAATGGATGAATCCATGGACTGGATACGCCTTACAAGAGAAAGTGTTCTCTAGAGTGATGAATCACACTTCACTATCTGGTAGTCAAATGAAAGAATATGGGTGTGATAAATGCCAGGAGAATGCTACCTACCAGAATACAAAGTGCCTACTGTAAAGTTTAGGAGGAGGAATATTGGTTTGGGACTGTTATTCAGGGTTTGGGCTAGGCTCCTTAGTTCCAGTGAAGGGTCATCTTAATGCTACAGGATAAAAGTACATTTTAGACAATTGGGTGCTACCAACTTTGTGGCAACAGTTTAGGGAAGGCCCTTTCCTATTCCAGCATGACTGTGCCCCCATGCACAAAGCGAGGCCCATGAAAATATAGTTTGAAGAGTTTGAAATTGTTTATCTCACTATGTAGGGTTCTGGATGAACACATTACAAAATCATGCTCTAAACCTCCCCAAACATATTTGTGTGATTTATCTCCTCCCTGATCCTCAGGCCCGTAGAAAGCTGGAGCCAACAATGCAAAAAATACCTGATATAAACTAATCAAAATGTCCCTTTAATACATTTCATCTCTTCACCACGTACTTTTTGCCTGTGCTATCACTGATGCCCAAAAATATCACCTGATGTAGACGCAGTCCATTTGTTCTGCCTCTTCCTATTTATATTGGCCCACTGCAGGGATAAGTAACAGTTCAAAAAAGGATTAAGAGATTTGTCATTAGCGCTCATTTCACTTACACAGCCTAAGCCGGACAAAAAGGTAAATGGCTAAATAATGTTTAATATGCATCACATTGCCGTCTAATAACTTCTCAAAGTCAGCCACGCTTTAATGATTTAACTCACATGTAAGAAATGGCTTCAGTCAAATTCCCTTGTTAGGCGCATGGATCAGCATATTTTGTGGTCATTATATTGATGTTAAGAAATCTAAGGTTCCAATGACAATATTTTCCATAACTTCTTTTCTTAATTGGTCAATTGCCTTTCTTCACCATTATTCATTTCTACTTTATTGTTAATCTTTTGATAACTGGAGCATTCCATAATTGAAAGTCAGTGTTAGATCAGGACAAAACATTACATGTATTTGTAATTATCTAAAGCAAATTTTATAGACAACAAAATAAATTGCAGTATTTAAACATGCTTTAATTTATTTCATTTTCAATCAATTTTGGGACCAACACATTTACAAGAATTTATGAATATATCCTGCTTTTCACTTAACTTCCAGTTGTACATACTGCAGCTTTCTTGTTTACTATAATTGATTGAATTTAATATTTTGGAAAACAAGGAAAGTGACAATAACTTGTGAACCTAAGAGATTTAGTAGCTATAGAAGAAGAGATGGTCGTTTATATTAAGCTCAGTTTTCAGAAAATATATATTTATTACGTTTTTCTGTTACTGATTAAACTATTTTAATATTTTTTTTGTGGCTAACACACAAATTCTAAACACAAGGGTATGAATATACTGATGTATAAACTATAATGCATGAAGTGTGGTTCTCGTTTACATTCTTAGCTACACACATGGGTATCCAAGGATGAGCCAGATGAAACGAAGACCCCATGTCTTGAATCTGATCCTAGGAAAGGCTATTTAAGAGTCCATAACTCAGTTCCAGTACAACATTGATGGGTATGTGACTTTATACTGAGTGCAGAGAAATGTGTCTTTCATCTGATTGGTCATCTGCCCCTCTGGTAATTACATGGCTTACAATTAGGAGTTGTTTTTGTTAGACACCTTGTTTAAAGTAAATGTTTGCAGGTTTTAAAACTGCTTCTGTCTCATCCAAGAATTAATTGATGCATCTATAAGACCACTTACTTAAAAATGAAGACAATCTTGTTTCAAATGAAGGGTCACTTGGACCTTCAGATAGCACATGAAAGATGTCAAATTTAGCAATTTAAAGCATTATACAGTGTAGGAGATATAAAAGGGGATAGTGTCAGAAGTATTTCTTTTAAGCTGGAATTAAATTTATACAGATATATGGGACCCTTAGCATGAAGTGTAAAATAATCATCTGCCAGGTAACAATTCTCTAGCTATCATTCGAATAATGAAGAAATGATGAATATTTATTTGACTAGAGGTATGTCTATCAGGATCATGAAGGATTAAGCTTTTGTATGTACAGGGCCGGATTTACATCTCAGGTGCCTGTAGGCACAAAAACCTGAAGCGCCCCCCCCCCACCCCCCCTCCCCCCTCAAAAAAAAGTGAAAAAAGTGAGGACTTTTTTTTAAATATATTATTTAGGACAACTATCTAAAAAATTTAAGCAATAACAATTTTAGTGTAGACTGTCCCTTTAAGTAATAAAATATAAATTTCCCATTGTCCTCTCTAAGTATTGAATTTACAGACACATATAAGATAAGTAAGCAAGTGTGTGTACACAAAGGGATAACACAATGATCTATTACCTGATTATATATATATATACACTCACACACACACACACACCTATACACACACACACACATACATACACACACAAACATATACACACACAATAATTTCATGTGTACTAAATGTTCCTAATTCTTTTATTTGAGGAACGTTTAAATGGCAAGTGATAGAGAGTGGCAAAATGCATTGCAAGGATTTAAAAGAGATGAACAAAGCCAATTACACTAATGCAGCCATGTGAACATGCATTTTACATGATATCTAGTTTCTAAAAGAGTTAATAAATTAACAGTGAAGTTACTGAGATTATAGTGACAGCTCATTTGGACTATCATAACTCTGAGTTAACTTGGAGACAAATACATTCGTAAAGGGGACAATTTATTTAAGTATTTATAATTCAGAATTTGATCAAACATCATAGAGACAGAATATACAGACATATCTAAAGATATTAAATTATAGTAAAACTACATGCATTCTTAAGTTAACTCATCTCTCTTCAAAACAGAGGTGGAAAGAATCAGTGCACAATTATCAGAACTGCAGGGCTGTGAGGTCCACACATTACTTTTGTATCTGGATTATGGATCAGTGCTGCTTCAAATGAAGCCAAACCAGGAACCCCAATAAAAATAATGGAGCCCAGTAAACATCCAAAGGAAGCAAAAATGCTCTGAGTGACAGCTAACAGAAATGCCTATTATTTTATTAATACTAGGCCCTTCTTTTTTGTCTTATTTTTTTTGATAATAGCAGGAAGTTAATTAACAATATAATGCGTCACAGACAGTCTAGTCAAACTGATAATAACTTTTTACTGTGTAAGTGTTACAGTTAGTGCGCTTGGCCTTGGTCACTCTGACTCACTTTCACAGACTAGTCACACTCACTTATATGCTGTAGACAGGCTGAGCCGTCTCAGGACCCAGGGCAGGCGACAGGCTCCGCTCCGACAGCGTCAGAAGGTGGACCAAAGAGGAGCAACCAAAACTTCAGCCAGCCCAGGCCAGCAGCAATGAACACGCACGTCAGCTCACTACCTTCCCGCCTAGTACTCTGACTCTGAGAGGCAGAGGGCGGCAGCCGGCATCACGTGACAGTCAGACGTGGGCGTGACGCCGCCCGGCGAGCCCCAAACAAAATTAGTGGCTAATCTGTGATGGTGCGCATGCGCGGCGCCGATCACGGCAGACTCAGAGCAGCTGCCAGCCAGCATACTCACCTGGGCCCAGGGACTGGAGTCTGAGACGACTTGTCAGTCACTCAGTCACTTCACTTGTGCAGGCTGTACACTGCCGACTGGAGCAAGGGTGGACTCTGGGGTCAGGGGTGGACCGTGGGAGCGAGGGTGGAGTCAGGGGTGGGAGGGAGTCAGCCTGAGCCTAGGAGGACGCGAGCTACTGCTACTTGCTATAGTTGTTGCTTGCTAGTCTCCTAGTTCTGCTCACTGTGACATCCACATCTGTTCCGATAAAGTTGATAAGTACTAGCCCCTGCCTACTGTACAAATTAAACAGAAAGTAACAAAGCACTCATTCACAGGCTCAACAAAATCAGAAAAAAAAAAGTTAAAGATTTTTTTTTTTAGAAAAAAAAAAAAAATATTTTTTTTTTTTTAAAATACACTGACTCTGTGGCGCCCCCTGCTGCAATGCGCCTGTAGGCACATGCCTACTGTGCCTAATGGCAAATCCGGCCCTGTGTATGTACTAATAACACCTATTGTTTAAGGATCATTACCCTATTTAAAATTACATTTGAAAACTAAACACATTTTTACAGAAATAAAATAGGTTGCCCGAGAAGACTGCACATTAAAACAACAAAAGAACCAACACAAAGCTAAGATTTCACACAATATAGGTAGCGGCATCTTTTGTTTTTGTCAAAAGATGGGTCACATGAACTCAAACTTTTCATCCATAACTATTATAACCAGAAACCCATAATATTAGATTACTCTACTTTCCATCACACAAGATGCATTGCATTTGCTTTGAGCTGTTCTTGGATTGACAACCCTGCTTATTTCCAGTCTGCTTTATTTGCACCTTATCCCCTTGGTGCAACAACACATGTGAGCTGACTTTTATTACTTACCACCATGTGTTAATATGACTGTGCTAGTTCATGTGGCACCCTTGTTTTTGTTTGTTACCTACAGATTGCTGAGTTTGGGATTTCAACCTTATCCATCACAGAGAGCTACCTGGGCTCAGATTTAGTTCTGAATGTGCACAACTATATGATGGACACTGACACTTTATTTGTTAGTTATTAGTTAATGATATCATTTTATCACGGTTTCATTATCACATTTATCTTTATTCTCATTTGTATATTGAGGGTGCCCCTATCTCTAAACACACTTTTATATATGTATTTACAGACATATATACACATATAAACACAAATACATATGTACACATATATAGACATTTATATAATTGCACTGGAGCCCTTTACGGTCAAGTGGATGAAAACATGTAAAATCATATTTATGCTTTATTCATATTTAATATGTATTTAAGTGTTTAACTATGTATTTAATGTAAATATTTCACATTCCAATGTTCTTCACATAGCAGAATATGTTCTATGTATTTATAAATAAATATTCCTATATATATCTGTATATATCTATACCTATATATCATCATATAGATATACAGGTATAGATATATATTGTAACAACATACCATCAAATGTATGTAGAAATATGTAGGAATAAATAGAACATATTCTTCCATGTGAAGAACATTGAAATGTAAAATTTTATGTCGCGTTAGCATACTTTAAAAAACGCGATCGGGTTTGTGCACGAGTAGTGTGTTTGTGCTGTTTGAAGTTTGAGTTTTTACACACATAAGGTTAGTGCACAAAAGCGAAAGCGTTTTACTTTCAACTTACAATACGACCACTACCCGATGCGTGCAAAAAGCTTACTTCTAGCGGAGTTAGCACACGAGTAGGAGCGCATAATACAGCTCCACTTGTGATCTATCACTAAGATGACTCCATTTTGAGCAAACTATCTGTATTAAACTCTTGCATGCAAATAATAATAATACTAATATTAGCTTACATTTATAGAGGACCTTTAAAATGACTGTCACTATTCCCTGTTTTAAAATACATTGCAAGTACAACATATACAGAGAAATACTGCACATTTATTAGATTTATAAGACAATTTATATTTTCACCGCATGTAGCTTATTTAGGGGCTTATCTATCAAGCTCCGTATGGAGCTTGAAGGCCCGTGTTTCTGGCGAGCCTTCAGCCGCGCCAGAAACACCAGTTATGAAGCAGCGGTCTAAAAACCGCTGCTCCATAACCTATCTGCCTGCTCTGAGGAGGCAGACAGACATTGCCGCAATTCAACTTGATCAAATACGATCGGGTTGATTGACACCCCCTGCTAGTGGCCAATTGGCCGAAAATCTGCAGGGGGCGACATTGTTCAAAGTTCACAAGAGCTGCTGGTGCAATGCTTAATGCGGAGAGCGTATTGCTCTCCGCATTCAGCGAAGTCTGTCGGACATGTCCGACAGGTCTATCATAAATAAGCCCCTTAGGCTGCAACTTGTGCTTCTCAATTTTATATCTTACAATTACTTTAACTTCTTGTCTGCCATTGAATATTGCATCACTTTGCATAGCAATCTATTGCAGTCTTCCCTGAATTCTAAAGGGCTACGATGCATTCAAGATAAACATTAAAATATTGAAAGGAAACCGAGTTATATTTGAAGTTTTAAAATTTGTCACACAAGTGCCTTCATTTCTACACAAGAAAGGCAAAAAGAGAACAGGCCTGAGAAGCTCAAATATCTAATATTCTGGTGCATTTGCTCTCACTTCCTAATACATAGGACTAATAGGCTCCCTCCTAGGGCATACAGCTAGTCCTTGTCATAAAAACAGAAATACTATAAACCTTCAGCAAACTCACAAGCACTAAGCTATTCCTGTTCACAAATCTAATAAACCAGATGGAACCATGAATTCCAGAATGCTGCAACAATATCTGAAACCAACAGATCCTAATCTAGCCCCTTCTACTACTGCTTCAAACAACCACGTGCAGTCAAAAGTGCAGCAGAACCTGCAGTTCACATTGTACAGCTCACGAAACATTACAAAACAAGATCTAAAATCACTATTGACCAAAGATGACATCAAAGAAATCATGTCAGAAGTTAAAACATGGTACGGTGACCAGAAAAGGGACTTGTCAAGAGTGACGCAAAGAGTCACAAATTTAGAAGAAAAACATAACACGACATATAATGATATTCAACATATATCCCATTTAGTATATGATCCAGAGGAAACCATACATCACCTCTTGGAAAAGGTGGAAGATCTGGATAATAGGGGCAGGAGGAACAATCTCCGGATATGTGGAATACCAGAGACCATTCAACCAGCAGTATTTACAGGGCTGCCTTCAGGATTTATTTTGAACTGTAAAGGGAGATGTGCACCAGAAATGATAATTGAATGGGCACACCTCGCTCTATGCGCCAAACCACCACCTAAAGCGTATCCAAGAGATGCAATATTTAAATTACTTCACTTCAAAAACAAAGAAAAAATCCTAAAACATACACAACAAAAACAAGACTTCACACATGCTGGAAATTGCATACAAATATTCTCTTATCTGAGACCAGCAACTCTCCAGAAGAGGAGGGACCTGAACCACATCACCGCCTTCATGCCGGAACAAAAAATACTTTACAGATGGGGCTTCCCAGTCAGCATCATAGCGACTAGAGGCGACACCACATCAATCTACAAGAACAAAGAGGACCTATCCCACTTCTGTGAAGCATTACGGATCAATATTCACTCACCGGATCACCTAAGGGACAGACATACAGAACCTCAACTGTCTCAAGGCAGGCCACAGCTTTCAACAGATAAGATGACAAGACTGGACTCTGAAAGGCACATCTCTACAGCAAATGCTACTCCAGGCCAAAGGGACATTTGCCTGTCTACTGACAGTTCACATTCACCTGCACAAGGGGACTCTCACTAACTTACCATGGCTACAGGTCGTATACTATATAAGTTTATATTTCAAATCTTTGGGTTTGGTGGCGGGGATACTGCCCTGTCTGCTATATTATTTTGTTTTAATTTTTACTAATTTTATTGTCATATTGTTCATAACGATTATACTTATCTCACGTTAAGCTAAATTGTTAGTGTACTCTGGTTCTCTGGATATTTGTTATATTCTACACCTCTAGCCTGATGGTATATAACCAACATATCACAGCACAAACAACATTGCAACACTTAAAAGGGGTCAGAGAAATTAAGCCACCTCTACAATGCTCATCAAACACTCTGAACTCACCATATACTAGTTCACTTCCCTTTGTATTCCCCCCTACTTAGGCCCTACACCAAAATGGCAAGTGATGGATATATATGTGTGTATGTATATGTATATATATATATATGTGTGTGTATATGTGTATATATGTGTATATATATATATATATATTATATATATTATGCTATATGGGTAATTTGAATCTCACATATTAAGCATATTGAGGGTAGCCTTAAATCTAGTATCAAATGTTTATAATGCAGCATTCCACAAGTTTCTTTTTGTATAAGTTGTAACATATGGTTCTAATATATGATCCTCTCTACAAATGGTTATATGGGCATATTCTGTTATGTGCTATAACAACATTCTTATTTCCTGTGGGCCCCTTATGCAGATGTGAAGTTAACTACGTTTTTTATATATTTCCTGTGACCTCATGTATGACGTATACATCACTATAAATTCTTTGTGTGTTCTTCAAATAAGGGGGACTTTTGTGAAAACACTCAGTTGCATGTGTGTGTGATTTCATTGGTCACCCCAGGGCCCTGAAGAAAACGTGTGCCGCACCCTTATCAGCCAGAGCAGAGCTAAGGAACAAAAGAAGTAACCCTACAAAACTGGTGTCAGAAGTGGGATGAAACAGGGAACTCTCGGAAGGTGAGCTGAACAAAGAGTCCTTTTTATTCGGACCTTTTTTCTCTTACCACGAGACCCCTTAAGTTTCATTTTACATAGGAATAGTTGGGAAATATATATGTGAATCTTTGGTAGATTCTAAAAGAGGAATAGTAGATTTCTTTAATAGAAATCAGGTTAAATATATATATGAATCTTTGGTAGATTCTAATCAAATATTTGATAAAAAATAAAAAATAAAAAGGGAATAATAGATTTCTTTGGTAGAAATCAGGTTATATTAAGTCTGGCTGAAGGGTTAAACCACACATTTTCTTGATGCTTGCTTTTGAAATATTGCTGTATGGCTAACATTGCTTTAAAGTTATAAGATAAATACTGCGTTGTTTATATGAATTCTTATGCTGCTTGCTTTTAAATATGCTGTATGGCAAAATACTGTTTATTATAAAGTGTTAAGGAAGTAAAATACTGCTTATTGTATATTGTATTAAGAATGTAAACTGTTGCTAATATGTATTGCTGTTTCTAAACGCTACATTTTTTTCTGGTGAAGGGTGACCTTTGACCTAGAGATAATTAATGCCAGAAACTACTGAAAGGATCAGCATAGTGATATTTTTTTTCTCTCTCTCTTGTTGTAAACTTAAGCATTAAGCACAATAACTGGTAACGGAGTACAACCATTCTAGTTAATGTGGTTTTTGCAAAAAGATTCAATAATTAATTGCTCTTAAAGGTAAAGGTATTGTATTTTTTTTATTTTTATTATTTTTTATTATTTATTTATTTTTTTGTATTGTATTATATTTTGTTGTAAAAGTTTTAAAAGATAAGTTAGGAGTTGAGAATGGGCAAATCCCAGTCTAAACAATTTCCATCACCTATGCAAGGAGAAAAATGTAAAGATTATGAGGGAAGGGTGTCGCCCGATTGGTTTATGTATATTATTCCTTGGGTTCAGAATATGGCAGAATGGACAAAAGCTATGAGAAGCTCTGATCCATTCCCCAGAGAGGGGGATAATGATACATTTCATATGAATATGGTAAAAGGGTTGTGTCTAGGTGATGAAGAGGCATTTCCATGGTATAAAGGTGATCCAAGATGGAATATGGATTTTATGAAAAAGGGTGGGGAAAATTGGCTGACTGATGCTCCATACTGGCGATATATTGATATAGATGGGAATAAAAAGAAGGGTAAAAGTGAGAAGCAAAGATTCACCCCCTCTGCCCCATATAATGCCCCTCACCTACCTTTGCCATCATATAACAGACTATATCCTAGCCTTCCATCCCCTAGTGACATAGATCTAGAGACTATTGCTATTGCCTCTGCTCAGGTACCCCAGGAATGGACCTTGCCAGGACCTTCTGTAACTCCCCGATACCAGGTCACTAAACCCCCAATTATGCCCAAACCCCCGATTAAGGTTGAACCAGCAACACCTTCCTACCCCCCTACAATAACCCCACAATATAAAAGAGGGAATGAAGAAGTAGAGGAGGAGGAGGCAGCTGTACCAGAAGCTAGTATGCCATTTATTACTGATGGAGACCAATTAATTATTAAACCTTTGTCCCCGGGTGAATTAAGGGAAATTACCAAGGGAGCCCCAAACCCCCGTCAACATCCATCAGCTTGTATTATGTATTTAAAAAGAATGTTACAAGGACAAAACATGACACAGACAGATATAATAATTATCATTGATGCACTTCTAGACTATGACCCTGAATCAGGTTGGGAGTGGGGTAATGTAAAGAGTATTAGTAAATTGAGTCGAGATCCAACAATTAACTATGCCCTAAACACACGTCAGGGACTTGATGAAATGTGGACAGAATTAAGTATAGAAATGCATAGAATATGGAAGGATAAACAAAGTATGTCAATTGCACTAGCGTGCAAACAGAATACAAAGGAAACAGTAGTAGAATTTGTTAAGCGTTTTTATAAATGCTGGAAGGAAGAGGCTGGAATGGAATCAGGAGATGCAATGGGCTCTCTGAAGGTCCAGACTTGCATTAGTAATATGCAACCTCAGCTTTCCTTGTTGGTGAAACAACTTGTCTCTGATTGGCCGGAGTTGACTCCAGCAGAATTCTTGAAAAGAATTCATGAAAAAGAAGGGGCAGGTTGTTTTCACATCAGGAAATTAGAAGGAAAAAACGCTGCTTTTTATCAAAAGCAGAGTTTACAACATTGTGATCCATTCCAGGCCAGGGAAAGGGATAATACAGGGAGTAATAGAATGTATGTGAGAGGTAGAGGGAGAGCTAGAGGAAGAGCTAGAGGGAATTATACTTCAAACAGAACACATTGTTTTAACTGTGGGGAACAGGGACATTGGAAAAATGAATGCCCAAAACCCCCTAATAATTCTGGCCCCCCTTACAATCCCGACAGTATAACAGACAGCCTTACATAAACCCTGCACCCATGGAGGCACCCAAACGCAACATACAATGGCCATAGGGGTGCCTAGAAGGTAGCACTCCAATTTTTCCAGTGGTGTCAACAAGTTATCATGAGCAACCGTACTTAGTCCTAGAAGTAGAGGGAGAACTGCTTATTGTATACTGCTTATTGTATATTGTATTAAGAATGTAAACTGTTGCTAATATGTATTGCTGTTTCTAAACGCTACATTTTTTCTGTAAAGAGTATTAGTAAATTGAGTCGAGATCCAACAATTAACTATGCCCTAAACACATGTGAGGGACTTGATGAAATGTGGACAGAATTAAGTATAGAAATGCATAGAATATGGAAGGATAAACAAAGTATGTCAATTGCACTAGCGTGCAAACAGAATACAAAGGAAACAGTAGTAGAATTTGTTAAGCGTTTTTATAAATGCTGGAAGGAAGAGACTGGAATGGAATCAGGAGATGCAATGGGCTCTCTGAAGGTCCAGACTTGCATTAGTAATATGCAACCTCAGCTTTCCTTGTTGGTGAAACAACTTGTCTCTGATTGGCCGGAGTTGACTCCAGCAGAATTCTTGAAAAGAATTCATGAAAAAGAAGGGGCAGGTTGTTTTCACATCAGGAAATTAGAAGGAAAAAAACGCTGCTTTTTATCAAAAGCAGAGTTTACAACATTGTGATCCATTCCAGGCCAGGGAAAGGGATAATACAGGGAGTAATAGAATGTATGTGAGAGGTAGAGGGAGAGCTAGAGGGAATTATACTTCAAACAGAACACATTGTTTTAACTGTGGGGAACAGGGACATTGGAAAAATGAATGCCCAAAACCCCCTAATAATTCTGGCCCCCCCTTACAATCCCCGACAGTATAACAGACAGCCTTACATAGCCCCTGCACCCATGGAGGCACCCAAACACAACATACAATGGCCATAGGGGTGCCTAGAAGGTAGCACTCCAATTTTTCCAGTGGTGTCAACAAGTTATCATGAGCAACCGTACTTAGTCCTAGAAGTAGAGGGAGAACCCCTACCATTTCTAGTAGACACAGGAGCTACATACTCTGCCTTATGCTCAGATATGTATGATGGCATTACTGAAAAATCTGAACCTTCTTTAGGGATTAATGGAGTGCTAACATCAAAAAAGAGTGGAGGCACCGGGTAGTTTCACAACACAAAATCGTCCTTTATTAAGGTGATAAAACAGGAGACACTTCGGAAAAAGCCTTAAACCTCTGGGGCAATGATGGAATGGAGGTGCCCCACGTACCCTGGTGCTGACATGTTTCGGCAAATGCCGTAATCGTAGCTAAAGGGTGTAAGCTTGTTTGCTTATTTAAATACACAAATCACATGTGATAGGTTAAAAACTAATGTGCTACGTAGGTAACACCCACCTCCACCTGTAGTTAATATATATGCCCTAATCTAGGATGCAATACCATACTATCCACTTTATGCACAATTTTATCTGTCATAAATATAAACCAGATTAATATGATATAAGTAATATCATTCACAGAACATTCCTTATCATGTTTATATGTATGAGATAATACAAAAATTGAAGAAACATTGGTAAATAATAAAAAATATACAAATGAAATACAAATGAAACTAAATAAATAAATAAAGATAAAGATAAGGATTTGTAAATAGATACAATACTGGAGGCACCAGAGAGTTATCCTTAGCAACTTACACAAGTGGGCATTTTTGCATATAACTATATTTCAATCTAGTTTGCATATACTAGGATATATTTAATCATTTTATTAGCCATGTGTGTGGTTGCCTAAGGGGAAATTTATCCAAGAAATATGTATATACATAAACTTATAAGCATATATCAGCATTTTAATGCTATGTCTCGAATACACAGGTTAACACCAGAAATTAATTAAATCATATTCAGAATTAAGCCCATTCGGCACCCTGGTGTGCAACCTGTGTATCCAAAACACCTCCCTTTTGAGGAGTAAATTCTCCCTATCACCTCCCCTATTGTGTGTATTTACCACTTCAATAATTGTCCATGACAATGTCCCTGGATCCTTATTATGTTTTATCTTGAAATGGTTCACAAGGGGGGTAGTGAGTTTGCCTTGCTTAATGTCATTTATATGTTCCCTTATCCTGGTTCTGACTTGTCGAGACGTTTGACCTGTGTACTGAATGTCACATGTGTCGCAGCTGAGGAGATAGACTGCATATGTGGACCTACAATTGAAGAGCGCCCTGTGTGCAAATGTTTCTCCTGAGTAGGCACTCCTAAATATATTTCCTAGTTTTACATGTCCACATGCTATACAGCTGCTGAAATTACATTTGTAAACCCCTTTATACCTTAACCAAGAGGATGTATTTATTTCCTCTTGTTTTAATTGCGTGGGGGCTACATAATTGCCTATGGTTTTGCCTCTTCTAAAGGCAAACCTCACCCTTTGTGTGGCAATGTGTGCAAGTTCGTCATCAGCCTTCAGCACTGTCATATGCTTGCGTATAATATTGCACACCTGATAATATTGCCTGCTGAACTGAGTAACAAAGGTTAACTGTTCAGATTTAGTGTCACATACAGATTGTTTCTCACTAAGTAGGGTGGTCCTTTTTATGGCCCTTACTTCCTCACGTGCCCTATATATATCCTGCTTGGGGTACCCTCTCTCTTGAAACTTGGTAACTAGTTCAGTTTCATGCTTGAAATGTTCACTATCTCGGGTACAGTTCCTTTTAACCCTGGTGAACTGACCCTTCAAGACTGACTTGAATACCTGTTTCGGGTGACTACTGTGGGCATGTAGGAGAGTATTTCTGGTTATTGGTTTCCTATAAAGCTCAACCTTAACATTTTCTGATTTCACACCATGAAGGGTAACATCCAAAAAATTGATGCTAGTGGGCCCATATTCATGGGTGAACTGTAGGCCAGCCTTGTTAATGTTCAAATACTCTGCAAATATCTCAGCTTCCTCCTCACTTCCATCCCAGACAAATAGCAGATCGTCTATATATCGACGATAATATACAATTTCGCCTCTTTGTCTGTTTCTATCTCCATAGATGTGGCACAGCTCCCACCAACCCATATATAGGTTGGCGTAAGAGGGAGCAAATTTTGCTCCCATGGCCGTGCCACACCTCTGGAGATAAAATGTGTTTTCAAACACAAAAAAATTATGTGTGAGGAGGAATTCGGTGACCCTGACAACAAATCCAATGAAATCATCACTGTATTCAGTAGATCTTCTTAGAAAGAAGGCTATGGCTTCCAAACCTGAACTATGTGGAATCGATGAATATAGTGACTTAACATCCACTGATAGCCAGCCATAGCCCTCCCTCCAAGAAATCTTTTCTACCTCTATAAGGAGTTGTTTGGTGTCCCTCAGGTGACTGAGGAGTTCCCCCACTAAGGGTTGTAGAAGGGAATCTAACCATCTGGATAGTGGTTCCAACATTGAACCAATCCCGCTGATGATAGGCCTACCTTCAACATTCTCCAAGGACTTGTGTACCTTAGGGAGAAGGTTGAAGGTAGGAATTCTGGGGTTACTGTTATATAGATAATCGCTAGTGCCTTCATCAAAAAAACCCCCTTCCATCCCATCATCAATCAGGTGTGAAAGCTCCCTTTGGAACCTTGGTGTGGGGTCAAAATCCAGTATGGTATATTGTTTGGGATCATTAAGTTGCCGTAGGGCTTCTTTAATAAAGAATACCCTATTCATTAAAACAACAGATCCCCCCTTGTCTGCCGCCCTCACCACCAAATTTTTATTTTTACTTAAATCTTTGAGTGCTTTTCTTTCCTTAGCACTAAGATTATCCTTAGTTCCATAGCCAGAGGTGTATGCCAATTTATTTAAATCTTCTTCCACCCTTTGCTGGAATTTTTCCAGGATGGGTCCCCTCGACTGAATAGGGTAAAATTTGGATGCACCTCTGAATTTGGGACCAATGGTACTGGTGTGGGCAGAATTAATATCACCACAATAGTTTTCTCCATGTAGTGACTCTAGGTCCACCACATCACAACATTCTTCAAAAGTTAAAGGAAAGTTTCTTTGCTCTTTAGCTGAATCACCTATATAAACATCCTCAGCCTGGTCATTTTTGAAATGCTTCTTTAATGTTAGTGTTCTGATGAGTTTATTTACATCGACTAATGTAGTGAATAGATCAAAGTTATCAGTAGGTACAAAGTTAAGCCCCAAACCCAGGACTTTTTCCTCAACCTTGCTCAATGTATGGCTAGAAAGGTTAATCACTGGTGTTAGTTGTACTTCCTGCCCTGATGTCTCCTTCTGGACGAGGACCTTGTTTTTAAATGATCTCCACCTTTCCCCCCCCCTTCTTGTCCTATGGGGGGCCTGGAAAAAACCTGCTCAATCTCTCCCCTCTCCCGTTCCATAGACATGGCAGTAGTGGGTATGGGGGCTTCATTGGTACTATCCAGATCCTGATATCTGGTTTGTCTACCCCTACCTCTTCCCCTACTACCTGTATTGGACTGTACTGGGGCGGGAACTGTGGCCCTGGTTTTATTTAAGGTGACTGTGGGTATTTGTATATTCTCATCACCTGAAGAGGCACCAGTATTATAGTCCTCTTGTGACTCTACCTCACTGTCAGAGAAAGTGACTTTTTTGAGTGTGGAATGTCCCTTCTGACCCCCTTGTCCCTGGGATTTGAGTCTATTGTCTTTTTTAAATCTATGTGCATGTGACCTTTGTTTTTTGTTCCAAATATAGACTCTATTGTTGTCATAGTCACTTTGATCCCTAAGGTATTTCTCATGCTTAATGCCCATAATATTATTTTTAGCCTCATCTAAAGTGCTTCTCAAAATACTATCATATTGTGAGTATTTGACACATGTACTACGTATACTTAGTTCTGACTGTAGTAATTCAATATCAACAGTTATATTCTGTAATAGCTTTCTCTTATAATCTATAAGCATATTAATCAAGCGTATCGAACAATCTGTTAATATGGCATTCCATGCAGTAATAAATTCTACATCCTCAACAGGAAAAGTGGGGAACTTGGCTATGCGTAGTCCCCTAGGTATAATCCCCAAGGAGAGATATTTTTGTAATGTCCAAATGTCCCATTTGAGACGACATTCTTTTGTCAAGAGAAATTCAGCCTCTTCAAAAAGCCTACTGAGTGGAAGGTGAGCTCTATCTGTGACAAACAAAGTCTCAAGTTCAAGTTCATTTAACCCTCTGTCCTCCAATTTAGAGAGTGAATAGAAATGTGTGGATACATCCAAGCTTTGATTAGCCTCCATGTTGATTATATACGAAACAGCTAGTAAAGCAACAACAATATATATTATAACAGTGCAAGCTTATGTTTCACTGGGACATGCAGTGTAATATATATGATAAGATAGATTCGCAGCACCTGTGATCGTATTATTGAGTTGCTCACTTATTTATGAATTCACCCCTAGTGTATGATACCTGCTTCAAATTTCATCACATCACAGTAGCCCCCAAAAGTTCCGTTTATACACACATACGACCTGCAATTTATATTCTGATGTAGCGCTGATTCTGGGGACCCACCTTGAACCTTCTTGGCTCCAAATCCCCTCTCTCCGAGTTCTGTGAATTCACAGCGATAGCCTGGAGGTCGAGCCGCGGCGTGGGTCCCTACAGCGTCTCAGCGTGTGTGCGGTTGATCCGGAACTGTGTGACGTCACAACTGGGAGCGGAAGGATCCGCAGGTACAGAGAGTCCACGGCCAAAGGAGACCGTTGTTGCAGCGTGACGCTGTGTCTTTGCTGGGGTGATTCACTGCTGATCAGAAAGTGTGAGTACCCGTGCCTTTAAGCATATCCATTCAAGTATTAACATCAAAAAAGAGTGGAGGCACCGGGTAGTTTCACAACACAAAATCGTCCTTTATTAAGGTGATAAAACAGGAGACACTTCGGAAAAAGCCTTAAACCTCTGGGGCAATGATGGAATGGAGGTGCCCCACGTACCCTGGTGCTGACATGTTTCGGCAAATGCCGTAATCGTAGCTAAAGGGTGTAAGCTTGTTTGCTTATTTAAATACACAAATCACATGTGATAGGTTAAAAACTAATGTGCTACGTAGGTAACACCCACCTCCACCTGTAGTTAAAATATATATGCCCTAATCTAGGATGCAATACCATACTATCCACTTTATGCACAATTTTATCTGTCATAAATATAAACCAGATTAATATGATATAAGTAATATCATTCACAGAACATTCCTTATCATGTTTATATGTATGAGATAATACAAAAATTGAAGAAACATTGGTAAATAATAAAAAATATACAAATGAAATACAAATGAAACTAAATAAATAAATAAAGATAAAGATAAGGATTTGTAAATAGATACAATACTGGAGGCACCAGAGAGTTATCCTTAGCAACTTACACAAGTGGGCATTTTTGCATATAACTATATTTCAATCTAGTTTGCATATACTAGGATATATTTAATCATTTTATTAGCCATGTGTGTGGTTGCCTAAGGGGAAATTTATCCAAGAAATATGTATATACATAAACTTATAAGCATATATCAGCATTTTAATGCTATGTCTCGAATACACAGGTTAACACCAGAAATTAATTAAATCATATTCAGAATTAAGCCCATTCGGCACCCTGGTGTGCAACCTGTGTATCCAAAACACCTCCCTTTTGAGGAGTAAATTCTCCCTATCACCTCCCCTATTGTGTGTATTTACCACTTCAATAATTGTCCATGACAATGTCCCTGGATCCTTATTATGTTTTATCTTGAAATGGTTCACAAGGGGGGTAGTGAGTTTGCCTTGCTTAATGTCATTTATATGTTCCCTTATCCTGGTTCTGACTTGTCGAGACATTTGACCTGTGTACTGAATGTCACATGTGTCGCAGCTGAGTCACTACAGCTAGAGTCACTACATGGAGAAAACTATTGTGGTGATATTAATTCTGCCCACACCAGTACCATTGGTCCCAAATTCAGAGGTGCATCCAAATTTTACCCTATTCAGTCGAGGGGACCCATCCTGGAAAAATTCCAGCAAAGGGTGGAAGAAGATTTAAATAAATTGGCATACACCTCTGGCTATGGAACTAAGGATAATCTTAGTGCTAAGGAAAGAAAAGCACTCAAAGATTTAAGTAAAAATAAAAATTTGGTGGTGAGGGCGGCAGACAAGGGGGGATCTGTTGTTTTAATGGATAGGGTATTCTTTATTAAAGAAGCCCTACGGCAACTTAATGATCCCAAACAATATACCATACTGGATTTTGACCCCACACCAAGGTTCCAAAGGGAGCTTTCACACCTGATTGATGATGGGATGGAAGGGTTTTTTTTTGATGAAGGCACTAGCGATTATCTATATAACAGTAACCCCAGAATTCCTACCTTCAACCTTCTCCCTAAGGTACACAAGTCCTTGGAGAATGTTGAAGGTAGGCCTATCATCAGCGGGATTGGTTCAATGTTGGAACCACTATCCAGATGGTTAGATTCCCTTCTACAACCCTTAGTGGGGGAACTCCTCAGTCACCTGAGGGACACCAAACAACTCCTTATAGAGGTAGAAAAGATTTCTTGGAGGGAGGGCTATGGCTGGCTATCAGTGGATGTTAAGTCACTATATTCATCGATTCCACATAGTTCAGGTTTGGAAGCCATAGCCTTCTTTCTAAGAAGATCTACTGAATACAGTGATGATTTCATTGGATTTGTTGTCAGGGTCACCGAATTCCTCCTCACACATAATTTTTTTGTGTTTGAAAACACATTTTATCTCCAGAGGTGTGGCACGGCCATGGGAGCAAAATTTGCTCCCTCTTACGCCAACCTATATATGGGTTGGTGGGAGCTGTGCCATATCTATGGAGATAGAAACAGACAAAGAGGCAAAATTGTATATTATCGTCGATATATAGACGATCTGCTATTTGTCTGGGATGGAAGTGAGGAGGAAGCTGAGATATTTGCAGAGTATTTGAACATTAACAAGGCTGGCCTACAGTTCACCCATGAATATGGGCCCACTAGCATCAATTTTTTGGATGTTACCCTTCATGGTGTGAAATCAGAAAATGTTAAGGTTGAGCTTTATAGGAAACCAATAACCAGAAATACTCTCCTACATGCCCACAGTAGTCACCCGAAACAGGTATTCAAGTCAGTCTTGAAGGGTCAGTTCACCAGGGTTAAAAGGAACTGTACCCGAGATAGTGAACATTTCAAGCATGAAACTGAACTAGTTACCAAGTTTCAAGAGAGAGGGTACCCCAAGCAGGATATATATAGGGCACGTGAGGAAGTAAGGGCCATAAAAAGGACCACCCTACTTAGTGAGAAACAATCTGTATGTGACACTAAATCTGAACAGTTAACCTTTGTTACTCAGTTCAGCAGGCAATATTATCAGGTGTGCAATATTATACGCAAGCATATGACAGTGCTGAAGGCTGATGACGAACTTGCACACATTGCCACACAAAGGGTGAGGTTTGCCTTTAGAAGAGGCAAAACCATAGGCAATTATGTAGCCCCCACGCAATTAAAACAAGAGGAAATAAATACATCCTCTTGGTTAAGGTATAAAGGGGTTTACAAATGTAATTTAAGCAGCTGTATAGCATGTGGACATGTAAAACTAGGAAATATATTTAGGAGTGCCTACTCAGGAGAAACATTTGCACACAGGGCGCTCTTCAATTGTAGGTCCACATATGCAGTCTATCTCCTCAGCTGCGGCACATGTGACATTCAGTACACAGTTCAAACGTCTCGACAAGTCAGAACCAGGATAAGGGAACATATAAATGACATTAAGCAAGGCAAACTCACTACCCCCCTTGTGAACCATTTCAAGATAAAACATAATAAGGATCCAGGGACATTGTCATGGACAATTATTGAAGTGGTAAATACACACAATAGGGGAGGTGATAGGGAGAATTTACTCCTCAAAAGGGAGGTGTTTTGGATACACAGGTTGCACACCAGGGTGCCGAATGGGCTTAATTCTGAATATGATTTAATTAATTTCTGGTGTTAACCTGTGTATTCGAGACATAGCATTAAAATGCTGATATATGCTTATAAGTTTATGTATATACATATTTCTTGGATAAATTTCCCCTTAGGCAACCACACACATGGCTAATAAAATGATTAAATATATCCTAGTATATGCAAACTAGATTGAAATATAGTTATATGCAAAAATGCCCACTTGTGTAAGTTGCTAAGGATAACTCTCTGGTGCCTCCAGTATTGTATCTATTTACAAATCCTTATCTTTATCTTTATTTATTTATTTAGTTTCATTTGTATTTCATTTGTATATTTTTTATTATTTACCAATGTTTCTTCAATTTTTGTATTATCTCATACATATAAACATGATAAGGAATATTCTGTGAATGATATTACTTATATCATATTAATCTGGTTTATATTTATGACAGATAAAATTGTGCATAAAGTGGATAGTATGGTATTGCATCCTAGATTAGGGCATATATATTAACTACAGGTGGAGGTGGGTGTTACCTACGTAGCACATTAGTTTTTAACCTATCACATGTGATTTGTGTATTTAAATAAGCAAACAAGCTTACACCCTTTAGCTACGATTACGGCATTTGCCGAAACATGTCAGCACCAGGGTACGTGGGGCACCTCCATTCCATCATTGCCCCAGAGGTTTAAGGCTTTTTCCGAAGTGTCTCCTGTTTTATCACCTTAATAAAGGACGATTTTGTGTTGTGAAACTACCCGGTGCCTCCACTCTTTTTTGATGTTAATACTTGAATGGATATGCTTAAAGGCACGGGTACTCACACTTTCTGATCAGCAGTGAATCACCCCAGCAAAGACACAGCGTCACGCTGCAACAACGGTCTCCTTTGGCCGTGGACTCTCTGTACCTGCGGATCCTTCCGCTCCCAGTTGTGACGTCACACAGTTCCGGATCAACCGCACACACGCTGAGACGCTGTAGGGACCCACGCCGCGGCTTGACCTCCAGGCTATCGCTGTGAATTCACAGAACTCGGAGAGAGGGGATTTGGAGCCAAGAAGGTTCAAGGTGGGTCCCCAGAATCAGCGCTACATCAGAATATAAATTGCAGGTCGTATGTGTGTATAAACGGAACTTTTGGGGGCTACTGTGATGTGATGAAATTTGAAGCAGGTATCATACACTAGGGGTGAATTCATAAATAAGTGAGCAACTCAATAATACGATCACAGGTGCTGCAAATCTATCTTATCATTAATGGAGTGCTGACTCAGACTCGCATCACACCGCCACTTGAAGTTTGGGTACCCTGTACTGGCCAACAACTTTTGCACCCATTTTGTATTATAACTGGGTGTCCCCTTAACCTTTTGGGTCATGATCTTATGGGTCCCCTTGGTTTGAAAGTAGCTGTCACTAGACAGGGTGGGTTAGACGTGAGTCTAGGGTCCACTAACCTGTGTTTTTTTAATGACTTATCGACAGATGTCCCATCCTCTGTATGGGCATCTTCAAAACTTGACGTTGGTTTAGTTCAGTGTACCCCATATAAAGCCAGATTAAAACCTAATACTACTCCAGTGTTTATTAAACAATATCCATTGTCTAGAGAAAAGAAAGAAGGGATAAGACCCATGATAGAGGAATTCCTTAAAAAAGGAATCCTCCGTCCAGTAGTTTCTCCCTATAATACCCCCATAAATCCGATCCCAAAGAAAGACAATGAATATAGGTTAGTACAAGACCTAAGGGCAATTAATGAAATATTAATCCCAATTGCCCCAATAGTCCCAGATGTTACAACCTTACTCACAGCCATTCCACATGACGCCTGTATATTTACAGTCATTGATTTAGCTAATGCATTTTTTTCAGTCCGATTGGACCCTGAGACACAGCTACTTATGTTTTTTTATTATGATGGGTGTCAGCTTACCTGGACACGCCTCCTTCAAGGCTATGTGGCCTCACCTGCGGTCTACTCGCTGGTGCTCCAACGTATCTTGCGGTCATGGACTCCAAGCCAAGGTTCCGTCCTCCTTCAGTACGTCGATGACCTACTGTTGTGTAGTCCTAACCAGGAGGCAAATACAGTAGATACAATAAGTCTGTTAAAACACCTTGCTGCTAAAGGTCATAAAATAGCAAAACATAAGCTACAAGTAGGAGTGACAAAAGTGGATTACCTTGGTTTTGTGCTTTCCCAAGGCCACCGGTCCATTAGTCCCAAACGAATCCAAGCGATTCCACAGATCCCAAAGCCAGTTACTAGAAAGGACATGCTCACCTTTCTAGGTATGATTAATTATTGCAGACAATGGATTCCTGAGTGCTCCCATCATGATTCCATTCTAAGGCAAGCCACAAAAGGGGATAGCCCTGAACATATACAATGGACCACAGACATGACTAAATCCTACATAGCTCTGAAGACTAGCATTATTAGTGCCCCTGCTTTAGGACTACCTGATTATTGTAAACCATTTCACTTGTATGCGTGGGACAATTGTAAAACCATGGCGGCTGTCTGTGCCCAAGAGCATGGTGGAGGCAATATGCGTCCCGTAGCTTTCTTTTCCAAAGTATTTCCAATACCGATACAAGGGATGCCGGCATGTCTCCGAGCATTGGCGGCTTGCGCCATGGCTGTAGAGATGGTTGAAACAATCACATTAGGCCATCCAATAGTACTACACACTAGTCACCAAGTTTTACATCTTGTAAAAAATGTCACTACCCAACACATGACTTCTCAAAGACTTTCTGGTTATGAATGTATATTACTGAATAATACAAATCTGACTATTAAATATAGTAGTGTATCCTCAGGGCCAACTCAAATACTTAGTGCCTTACTTACAGGATCACCAGACTTTCCAACAGATCATGATTGTATAGAGGTAATACACTACATTACCACACCAAGACCTGACTTGATGGATAAACCTTTTGACCATGCTGATAATGTGTTTGTTGATGGTTCTTGTTCCCGACCTAGTGACAGTATTTATAAGACAGGCTATGCCGTTGTGCAACTACCAGACATTGTTCTAGATGCAGGCCCCATTCCTTATCCTTCTGCACAACCTGCAGAATTAATAGCACTTACAAAAGCATGTAAATTGTTTGAAAATAAATCTGTTAACATTTACACTGACTCTCGCTATGCTTTTGGGGTTGTGCATGATTTTGGAATGATATGAAAACAACGTGGTTTTGTTTCAGCAGATGGCAAGACCATCTCTCATACAGACCTGATTAATGACCTTTTAGAGGCCATACAACTCCCAAAGGACACAGCGATCATACATTGCCGTGCACATACATACAAGTCTGACTCTATTTCCTTGGGTAATGCACTTGCAGATAAAATTGCTAAAGAGGCTGCTTATGTTTCTCATACACCCGGATCCACCATCCGTATGTATGCTGTTTTAGCCTCACCTTCATGTCCTACAGACCATATGCTTCTTGAACTCCAGGGACATGCCACTCCTAGTGACATATCTTTCTGGACTACTAATGGGTTAACTTTAGATGAGAATGGTTTGTTTTCTAAAGAGGGGAAGGTGGGCATACCGGAAAGCAGTGCACCACTCTTTATAGCACAAGCCCATGGTGTTGGACACCTAGGTATAAAACCAACAACTAACTTGTTGAAGCAATCTTTCTACATTAGAGGTATAGGTGATCATTGCAAGGCATATATTAATAGATGTATATATTGCTTACAGACCAATGCAACCATTCCCAATAAAGCCCAGCATGACCACTTACCCCCACCTACAGCCCCATTCACACATCTACAAATTGATTTTACACATATTCCAAAAACTGGCACTAAACAATTATATCTGCTTGTAATAGTTGACCAATTTTCTAAGTGGCCAGAAGCTTTTGTTACCCAGAGGGAAGATGCAAAAACAGTCACTAAAATTTTAGCCACTGAAATAATTCCCAGATTTGGTTGTCCGCTTCAGATTAATTCTGATAACGGTCCAGCGTTCATTAGTAAAATCACACATGAGTTAGTAGAATGGTTACAGATTAATTGGAACTTTCACATTCCCTACCATCCTCAAAGCTCAGGGATTGTAGAAAGAATGAATCGCAATATCAAGGAAAAACTTTTAAAGGCAACAGCAGGTACATGGGTTAAATGGCAAAACTATTTACCTGCGATTTTAGCAGAAATCAGAATGACCCCAAATAGGACAACCAGGTTGTCTCCATTTGAGGTCCTAATGGGTAGACCATTCCCAACTCCATGGGTAAAAGGCCCACTTATCATTAAAAATGGTGATTTAGATTGTATTAAGGAACAATATGTAAAACAATTGATTGATAAATTGAATGGCATCTATGGTGATGTGTCTTCCCGTTTACCTCTTCCCTCACAGGAAGCAACCCATCCTTTCAAGCCTGGAGATCTGGTCTGCATTCGCCAGCTAAATAAAGCAAAGAAAGGAGGTTTCCCGTTCAGCAAGCCAGTCACTGTGATCCAGGACTGCCGTACTGACTGACGACAAGGACATCTGGATACACGCTTCACGAGTGAAACTCTGTCCAAAGAGAGGAGAAGCGGATGACAAGCTATCGGTCACCCCTCACAAAGGAGAAGTGGGTGATAAGGTATCGATCACTCCTCACAAAGACCAGGATGATGATCTCAATCATGGATCCAAGACATTTCGGCAAGATCTTCCTTTTCCTAATGGGGATATTGATCTTTGTGTATATCCCAATAGTATTAATAACGGCATGTTATTACTCACCTGAAGATGTTGAACACTTTACACCTATTTGTTTACTATTATTAACATTGTTTAACTGTTACATGTCTTGTTCTTTACGAAAGAAAATATCAGGTATGATACAAGATGCAGAAAAAGTTTAACTGCAAAATTTAATTAGAGGTAGACCCAGATAGTTTATATTGTAGGAACATTACAGGTTATGTGATCACGATGTGATCAAAGAGGGGAATGATGGATATATATATGTGTGTATGTATATGTATATGTATATATATATATATATATATATATATATATATGTGTGTATATGTGTATATGTGTATATATGTGTATATATATATATTATATATATTATGTTATATGGGTAATTTGAATCTCACATATTAAGCATATTGAGGGTAGCCTTAAATCTAGTATCAAATGTTTATAATGCAGCATCCCACAAGTTTCTTTTTGTATAAGTTGTAACATATGGTTCTAATATATGATGCTCTCTACAAATGGTTATATGGGCATATTCTGTTATGTGCTATAACAACATTCTTATTTCCTGTGGGCCCCTTATGCAGATGTGAAGTTAACTACGTTTTTTATATATTTCCTGTGACCTCATGTATGACGTATACATCACTATAAATTCTTTGTGTGTTTTTCAAATAAGGGGGACTTTTGTGAAAACACTCAGTTGCATGTGTGTGTGATTTCAGTGGTCACCCCAGGGCCCTGAAGAAAACGTGTGCCGCACCCTTATCAGCCAGAGCAGAGCTAAGGAACAAAAGAAGTAACCCTACAGCAAGCTCGGTGAAGATGCAACCACACCCCCTTCAACTAATTTCATTTAATGCTAAGGGGCTCCTTAATAGTCCGGAAAAGAGGTCTGTAGCATTTAATCAACTACATAAAGACGCATGCAACATTTTATACATTCAAAAGACGCACTTTTAAAAAGGAAGAGAGCCCAAACTTATATATAACAAGTACAGAATTTTCTTTTTTAGCCTCAAGCACCTCAAAGAAAGGCGGAGTGGGTATCCTCCTTAAAAACTCGATTCACTTTCAACCAACACACATAATTAAAGATCCCAATGGCTCATACTTAATAGTTATAGGACTTCTGTTTAATTCATACGTAACTCTAGCAAATGTATATCTACCCAATCAGGGACAACATATAGTATTCAAACTAGTGGCTCAGCTATTGCTTTAACATACAAAAGGCACTCTATTCATGGCAGGAGACTTTAATTTACCTCTAGACCCTATACGCGATACCTCAGCGGGAAAGACATGTACACCTCTCTAGCAAGAGAGAGGATTCACAGACTAAATGTTAGAGGCGAATATTACTGTCCTTCCTAAACAGGGAAAGAGCCCAGACAAACCGGAGAATTTCCACCCCATCTCCCTTTTGAAATCGGACATCAAAATATATGCTAAAATTTTGGCCACCAGAATTAACCGGTTCCTACCCAAACTGATCCACCCGGATCAGGTAGGTTTTGTACCTGGAAGGGAGGCACAAGATTATACACTAAAAGTACTACAATTAATATCACATGCACAACAACATCACATACCCCTAGTCCTTGTCTCGACAGACGCCGAGAAAGCCTTTGATAGAGTACACTGGCAATTCCTAAAAGCGGTCCTGTGCAAGATGAAATTTAGCGAAACCTTTATA
Source organism: Bombina bombina (assembly GCF_027579735.1). Classification (NCBI taxonomy): domain Eukaryota; kingdom Metazoa; phylum Chordata; class Amphibia; order Anura; family Bombinatoridae; genus Bombina; species Bombina bombina. Next base: position 1,206,942,495 of record NC_069501.1, on the reverse strand, counting down.
GACCAAATTTTCCCGTTATACCGAAATCCTACAGCCCTGGTTAAAGTAAATGACCAGCTGTCTGATAAATTTTCTATTAGAAACGGCACAAGATAGGGATGTCTCCTCTCACCAATCCTTTTTGCTATAACTATAGAAACCCTAGCCCAGAAAATTAGGGAGGACACAAAAATATCAGGGATATCCACTAAGACATGCCAAAAACTAGCATTGTACGCAGATGACATATTGCTTACACTTACTAATATTGACATATCCCTGACCAAAACGTTGACCATTTTCAGAGACAACAGACAGTTCTCAAATTTCCACCTCAACGTTACTAAATCAGCATTAATGAACATTACATATAACCCAGAAGAACTAACCAAGACACTAGAGGACTGCCCTCTAAGAACACAACAAACTAATGTTGGTTAAAATAAATGTAATCCAAAAACTACTGTATATGCTTCAGACCACACCCATCCATTATCAACAAACTATCTACACAAGATACAAAACATTTTTGGAACAATACATATGGGGGGGGAGGTGTCAGACCCAGAGTAGCTAAGAAAACACTCTACCAACCAAGGGACAAAGGAGGTTTCAGAGTACCTAACATTCCTAATACACTCATAGATTGGTGTTATAATGACCCCAACAAAAAGTGGTTACAATTGGACTGTGATATATTAGACACAAGAAATGCAGGCCTGAAAGCCTGGATTTCAGTGAAAGACAGGCCAACAGCAATCTCAACATACCCACTATTCATAGACTTTTACACAACTTGGGACAAGATTATACACACTACGACAAATATATCCTCAAAACATTCCCCACTGACACCTATCTACAAAAAACCTTCAGTACCATGGAACCACAAAGAGAAAGAGCCAGGTCAAAAAAACGTCCTTTAAAGACTGGACACTTGCAGCATTAATTGAAGGGGGCAAACTCAAGCCACATCATGAGATAACAGAAATGACGCCTGATATAAGCATGAGTTGGTTCTCACACTCACAACTTAATCACTTTCTCACGACACATAGGTATAAATAAAGCATTACAAGACAAGCGACCCCATTTGAAAACATATATCTGCAAAAAACTCCCACGACACATGCAATATCACTAACGTACAAACTCCTACTAGTGGAGGACACATGTTCCCTCCCTTCGTATACAAAAGCCCATCAAAAACATACTAAAGGCCTTTTCAGGAACTTTTCTAGTGAAAATACATTTTAACACAGATACATTTTGCATTGTGACCACTCAAATTATGCTGATAGAATTGGCGAGAAAGCAAAAAGCCATTTCGGGAGGAAATATCTGATAGATTGTGATTGGCCCAATATGTGTAGTAATGTTATACATTGTTGAAAACACAACTATCATATAAGCTGGAAAAGAACTTAGGTTCAATATAGGTTACCAAGAGAAAGATGCCCATTTGAGAATAGAGTTAAATTGGAAAGTTTTTTCATTAAATGTACTTAAATGCCATAGCCCTTTAAGCATCTTTACTATAGAGCTAAAATTTATTTTTCATTCTAAGTGCCCTTTTTTATTCGAAGAGCCCTTTTTCATTCTAAGTGCACGGCAGTGCAAGTTCCTTCAAGTCTATTATGTTTACCTGTGGGTATCTCCTGCTATCCTGCCTAAGCGTCTGTCTTGCTGTTTCTCTGACAGTGGACAAGAAGTCTCTGCAGGCTCTTGTTTAAGGAGACTCAGTCCTCCCCCTTGGGCATCTGCATAAGATCTCTGAGGCAAAGATGATGACAGCTTTTGTGCTTTATGTATTACACATTTTAGGTTCTGAATTCATTCCTGTTTACCTTTGTTTCTGGCCACCAATTCTGTCTGTCTTCCCATTTTTTTTTTTTTTAAAGTAATATTTTATTTATACAAGGTAATGATCAAGCATTCAATAAAAAATTGGCAATACAAATAGTCACGGTACATAACATAATGATGCAAACAATACGTGAAAGCATATAAATTGGAAATAATAAACAACAGACGGCCTCAACATTTTCAATTATACCGTAGGGTATCATATATCTGTGGGTAAGAAAAGCAAATAAAGCAAATAATAATACCAATAGTATGTTTTATGTAGAGCGATGACTGATGATCTTGGTGACCCAAACAAGGGGTAACAAGGGGTGAGGAGGGAAGGGAAATAAATGGAGGGGGAAGGGTGGGATAGGAAAGGAGGAGAGGAAGAGAAAAGAGAGAGGGAGAGAGAAGGGAAGGGGGGGTTGTTAGGGGGAAGGGAGGGGAAGGGAAGTCACATATTCCTTGAGGCTTCCAGAATAGTTACCCGGGATTAACTAATAATTAGTTATGCTTGAGACAGACATTAATTATTCCGGACTCATGGGAAGTTGGGTGCTGTCTTAGGGTCCTCTCGGAGGATTTGTTAGTTGCCTCCAGGAGTCCCAAATCTGGGAGTGTAGGGCCACCTTATGCTGTTGAGTGAATATTGGGCATTCCATTTGCTCAAATTAGGACATAATCTTGACTACATCTGCCCATCTCGGGGCTGCCTTTTGTTTCCAGAGTCTAGCAACTGCTAGCTTGGCAGCTGAAAATAGGTAAATGCTCAGGAAAATGGTGGAGATGGAGTGTGACTTAATGTCTATATGGAATAGCAAAGTTTGTGGGGATTTGCCAATCAGGGTCAAGAGCTAGGCACTTGTTTAGGATTGTGGTCCAGAAAGGCTGTAATGTCGGGCATTCCCACCATATGTGGGCTGGCGATCCCACCATCCCACACTCCCTCCAGCACAGCGGGGAATTGGAGTGGTAAATTTTGAATAGCCTAAGCAGAGTTAGGTGTCATTGGGTGCAAATTTTAATGTAGAGCTCCAAGAGGGTCACGCAATGAAGCGCCTGTTTGGTTCGCGTGGCAGCTTTAGCCCAGTCTGCTTGGTCAGCATGGAATTTTAAGTCTCTTTCCCAGGCTATAATGTAAGCTGACTTGAGAAATGTAGGGGAGTTCAGCAGGTCCCTATAAGAAATCAAGAGCGCCCGTGGAATTTTGATTTTGCCCGACCATCTTTTTTTCCCATTCAGTAGCTTCTCGGAGGGGGTAGTCAAGAAATCCCCAGGATTTTAAGAGGCTACGGAGCCTCCAGAATTCAAATCATAAGAGGGGAGATGGGTTATAAGCCGAGATGAAATGGGAGGTGGCTATAAATCTGCCTCTGGGGAACAAGTCAGCTATGCAAGTAATACCGCACTCGTGCCAGAATTGTGGATGTGAGTCCCTGAGGGCTAAAAGGAGACCCGATAGGGAATGTATGGGAGAGGGATGTGGAGCAATTTGCTTCAACGGGCGTAACCTATCCCAAAAACGCAGAGAGTGTATGATGATAGTGTTATGTATGTTATGCATAGAGCTGACATGTTTGGGGAGCCAGATGAGATCTGGAAGGAATAGAGATTTAGGTAAGGTAGCTTGTTCCAGTGTTCACCATCCACAAGTGGTGGAGGTGACATTCCAAGTGAGGATGTGTGCTAGGCGTGAGGCCTCATGGTAAGTAGCAATATTGGGGGCGCCAGCGCCTCCACTACAAATCGGCTGCTGCATAATACGAGTAGCTACTCTAGGGTGTTTATTTCTCCAAATAAACTTATTGCAGACTTGTTGAAATTTACCAATGAGGGATTTAGGTATCGGAATAGGGAGTGAACGAAAAAGGTAGGTCAACTTAGGGAGTAGCACCATTTTAAACGCCGCTACCTGGCCTAACCATGAGATACAAGGTACGCTCCATGTATTCGCGCTCTTCTGTAACTGTTGCAACAATGGGTAAAAATTGGATTTGATGATGGTAGATATGTTAGAGGAGAGATAGACTCCTAGATGCTTGATTTTCTGTTTGGACCAGTTGAACAAATATGTCGCTTTTAAAGACTCAAGTACTCTGTCCTCCAAATTAATAGCATAAGCGTCAGTTTTGTTAAGGTTCAGCTTATAATGACTGAGTTGACCGAAATAGTCTAGTAACCTAAACAGGGCAGGGAGAGACCGAACAGGGTCATTCAGAAAAATAGTTAGGTCATCTGCAAACAGTGCAGTTTTATGCATAGTTCCCTCAATTTCAACCCCTCCTATCTCCGGGTTGCTCCTAATGGCCTCCGCAAGCGGTTCCATAATCAAAGCGAATATAAGCGGAGATAGAGGGCACCCTTGTCGGGTCCCGTTAGTGATTCGAAAAGTCGAAGAGCGAAAACCTAAGCCTTTAACTGAGGCTGAGGGGGCCAAGTAAAGTGACCTAACACAGGAAATAAAGCTGGAGGGGAAGCCGAAGTGACCGAGGACTTCAAACAGGTATGACCAATTTACCCTATCAAAGGCTTTTTCGGCGTCAAGCGCCAGCGCTGTGCAGGGGATAAGTCTCTGTTTGGTCTCGAAGAAGATATTGAGCAGCCTACGAGTGTTGTCCGGTCCCTCCCTGCCCGGGGTGAAACCAACCTGGTCTTCGTTGATAAGTGTCGTAAGAACCCTTTTAAGTCTAATAGCCATAAACTTAGCCAGGATTTTGACATCCGTATTAAGTAATGAGATAGGGCGGAAATGTTCACACCTGTCCGGGGTCTTTCCTGGCTTTGGAATTGCCACTATAACTGCTTCAAGCATTTCTGGAGGGAGAGAGCTAGTTTGTCTAGCAAGCAAACAGATTCTGGTAAGCAGGGGGGAAAGCTGTGCAGAAAAGGTTTTATAGAAAAACGGCGCTATACCCGTCTGGACCTGGTGATTTATTAGGCTTCAAGGATTTAATTGTCAAAGCCACTTCTTCAACGGTAATTGGAGAATCTAGCATAATTTTTTGAGATTCAGATAGAACTGGTAGGGACAAGGATTTCAAAAAATCCTGAATGTGGTGAGAAGACGGGGCAGGGGTTTCTGAAGAATTTTGTAAGTTATATAAGGAGGAGTAATAGTGCGCAAAAGCGTTCCCAATATCCATTGGTAGGCGAACAATGCCCTTTGGTGTTACTAAATGAGGTATGCGAGCTTCCGCGGTGCGTTGTCTAAGCTTATTGGCTAAAAGTCGGTCTGCTTTGTTTCCTTTGGCGTAAAAAGTTTGCTGAAACCGGCAAACCTGTGTCTGATAGCGCTTAAGTTCTATGGCCTCTATTTTCAGTTTGGTATCCTCTATTTGTAAGAGGGTCTGTGGGTCTAAGGAAATCATGTGTGAGGTGGTTAGTGAGCGGAGGCTTGAGTGTAATTGGGACAGAGATCCCCCTAGTTGCTTGTTATGGTCTGCTTTGAATTTAAAGAACAATCCTCTGGTAAAAGCCTTGAGCGTGTTCCATAGGCAGAAATCACTCACAGAACCATTATCATTTATCTGAAGAAACTTGTCAATGTTTCTTTGGAGGAACAGAATCTGCTCTGGAGTAGAAAGTAAGTGCTCCGGGAGTCTCCAGGAGGATCTAAAGGACACACAGGTTGGAGCTTTTAAGGAAAACTGAACCAGGGAGTAGTCAGACCAGGAGCACCCTGGCATAGAGACCCGCTGAACAAGGTCAAGAAGCCTGGGCTCGCAGTAGACATGGTCGATTCTGGTATATGTATTGTGCACCGCAGAATAGTAGGAGTAATCTCTAGATGTAGGATGATGGGACCGCCAAATGTCGAACAGATTATATTGTGCAAGAAGGCTGTTGAATTGTCTAGCAGATCGCAAGGTTTGGGGGTCACATGGTTTAAATTTAGGAGAGCGCCTATCTAATGTGGTGTCTGTAATCATGTTGAAGTCACCTGCGAGAAGGAGGTTTTGGGACCTCTTGGAGGCTAAAAGTCTTAGGAATTTCCTGAGCATTCTGGTTTGGCCAGAGTTGGGAGCGTAGTAACAAGCTAAGGTGTATGGAATATAATCCAATTTGCAATTCAAAATTAGGTACCTGCCCTGATGGTCTGTAAAGGAACTGATTTTTTCATATAGCACTGACTTGTGAATCATGATTGCCACGCCTCGTGACATAGAGTCGAAAGAGGCTTTTTCAACTATTGGAAAGTGTTTACAGTGTAAAAGTATGGGAGTTCCTTTAACCCAATGGGTTTCTTGTAAAAAGACCACTTTAGACTTGGTATGATAAAGATAGTTTAGTTAGTCTGCTTCTTTTAATCGGGGTATTAAGACCCCTTACATTTTGAGAGGTACATGTGAAGGACATCTTGTAATTCTGGTTGGCGTAGAAGGAGAGAAAAGAAGAAGAGGGAAAGAGAGAAAAAAAGGGGGGGGAGAGGGGGAAGGGAGGGGGGAGAAAGGAAGGAGAGGGGGAGTGGGGAGGAGGAACAGGAGGGAGGGGTTGGGGAGGGGGGGTGAATAAGGAGTGGGATACTGTGCAGCTGTAGTGTGGGTCACCTGGTACAAAAGAAAAGTAGAAAAAACAGGAAAACTCAATTACAGTAGTAATGCTTATATTCTATTGATTGCGGTATAAACGAGAAAGACCGCTCAGATAAACCCCCTTCAGGGGGGGTATTTTGCAAATTGGAGGATAGTAAAAGGTGTTACTGGAAAGGTAGGGGAATAACAATCTGTTATAGAAGGGATAGGGAAAAGGTAGATTGCTGGAAAGCTGGGGGAATAGTAGTCTGTTATAGAGGAGAAAAGGAAAAGGGAGGGAGGGAGAGGTGTGAAGGAATGGGCTATATTTATTCGATTCTCTTAAAAAAGAGCAGGGAGGTAGAAGAGTGAGACTGGATCTATCGAAGAAGGGGGGGAGGGGGGGAGAAGGAAAAGAAGAGGAGGAGGGAGGAGGTGGAGAGGGAGGAGGAGGACGGAGGTGGAAGGAGATGAACTGTGTTAATTAGATTTTCGCACAGAAGTTAGAGAGTAGAAGGAAAAAGCTATGAGGGGAGGAGGTTACTTTTAATGAGAGAAATAAGGTGTAGGGCAAAACGGCCATATCGCCTGCCTTGTGTTATAAAGGTCTAAAGAGCTGAAGATTTGTCAGTGTATCAAGAATTAGGTAGGGAGAAAACGTAAATAAGGGACATAGATAGCAGCCTCTGATTGTAAGGATGTGATACATTATAGGAAGAGGAGACATAGAAAAACACATTATTTCCAATGACAACTGCTAACCAGAAATGCAACAATATAAACACAAGATTCAACAATCAAAAACATAACATTTGATTAACAGACACCGCGAACCCCATCTGAATCCAACATAGATTAATGTGCACCCAAGGCTGCCAGTGTCTATCTAGGAAGGCCATTACATGAGGGTAAGTACATCATGGACTTGATTTGATCATGGTACTAAGATAAAAGGAAAACCTGGTCAAAGGGGCGCAATGCAATATCATAAGACCAATCACTGCTAGGCTGAACCGCATTTGCGTTTTCAGTGAACGGACGTCTACGTCCACTGCAGCCAGTGGTTAAGTATGCTTTGGGGGTGTGAGCCTATACATGGACTGTGTATCTTGTACATTTTACTAGTAACCTTATGTATGAAGTAGTGTGGGACCCAGTGCATGTACTAGAAAGCACAGATATGTGTATGTAGATACGTTATCGCAGAAACCAGCAAACATAATTAGGTACAAATAAGGGGGTCCATCCGATAAAAATCGTCGCCCGCAAAAGCCGGCGACGCCAATATTTACGCTGGTTTGGTATCACATATACGGCGTAACCTAGAAGTTACGCGCGTATATTTCTGCCGTCGCCCGTAGTTTTTTGGGCCATAGGCAGGTATACCAAACCAGCGCAGTTTGGTATCCAATATGCAGCGTAAGGACTTACGTGGCGAAAATGGAGAAAACTTACTCCATTTTCACCTCGCCACAAAAAGCAGCCGTAAGAAGCCTTACGCTGACTATTGGAGCCCCGTAACTCCCTAAACTGGCTGCTAAAATAAACCTAACACCTAACGCATGCGCAATGTCTATCTCCCTGTCAACCACGATCTTCTAAAATAAACCTAACACCTAACGCATGCGCAATGTCTATCTCCCTGTCAACCGCGATCTTCTAAAATAAACCTAACACCTAACGCATGCGCAATGTCTATCTACCTGTCAACCGTGACCCCCCCCCCCCCCGAAATCCCTAATAAAGTTATTAACCCCTAAACCGCCGCTCCCGGACCCCGCCGCCATCTACATAAACTAACCCCCTACTGTGAGCCCCTAAAACCGCTGCCATCTACCTTATCTATCCCCTAATTAGAACCCCTTACACCGCTGTCATCTACCTTATCTATCCCCTAATCTGACCCCTTACACCGCCGCCACCTATATAAAAATTATTAACCCTAATCTAATCCCCCTATACCGCCGCCAGCTATATTAATATTATTAACCCCTAATGTAAGCCCCTTACACCGCCGCCATCTCTATTAAAATGATTAACCCCTAATTTAATCTACCTACCCCGCCGCCAGCTATATTATCTATATTAACCCTAAGTATATTATAGTTAATATAGGTATTACATTATATATATTAACTATATTAACCCTAATTATATTAGGGTTAATATAGTTAATATAGTTACTATAGTATTTATATTAACTATATTAACTCTATCTAACCCTAACACTCCTAACTAAATTTATATTAAATTAATCTAATTCATTTATAAACTAAAATATTCCTATTTAAATCTAAATACTTACCTATAAAATAAACCCTAAGATAGCTACAATATAATTAATAATTACATTGTAGCTATGTTAGGGTTAATATTTATTTTACAGGTAAATTGTTAATTATTTTAACTAGGTATAATAGCTATTAAATAGTTATTAACTATTTAATATCTACCTAGTTAAAATAATTACCCAATTACCTGTAAAATAAATCCTAACCTAAGTTACAAATACACCTACACTATCAATAAATTAAATAAACTACAAACATCTATCTAAAAATACAATTAAATTAACTAAACTAAATTACAAAAAAAAAAAAACACTAAATTACAAAAAATAAAAAAAATTACAAGATTTTTAAGCTAATTACACCTATTCTAAGCCCCCTAATAAAATAATAAACCCCCAAAATAAAAAAAATTCCCTGCCCTATTCTAAATTAAAAAAATTTCAAAGCTCTTTACCTTATCAGCCCTTAAAAGGGCCTTTTGTGGGGCATGCCCCAAAGAATTCAGCTCTTTTGCATACAAATACAATACCCCCCCCCCCCATTACAACCCACCACCCACATACCCCTATTCTAAAACCACCCAAACCCTCCTTAAAAAAGCCTAACACTACCCCCCAGAAGATCTCCCTAACTTGTCTTCACCACACCGGGCCGAACTCCTGATCCGATCCGGGCGATGTCTTCCTCCAAGCGGCAAAGAAGAATTCTTCCTCCGGCGATGTCTTCCTCCAAGCGGCAAAGAAGAATTCTTCCTCCAGCGACGTCTTCCTCCAAGCGGCAGCAAAGTCTTCATTCTTCCGGCGGCATCTTCAATCTTCTTTCTTCGCTCCGCCACCGCGGAGCATCCATCCCGGCCGACGACTGAACGAGGTACCTTTAAATGACGTCATCCAAGATGGCGTCCGCCGAATTCCGATTGGCTGATAGGATTCTATCAGCCAATCGGAATTAAGTTAGAAAAATCTGATTGGCTGATTGAATCAGCCAATCAGATTCAAGTTCAATCCGATTGGCTGATCCAATCAGCCAATAGAATGCGAGCTCAATCTGATTGGCTGATTGGATCAGCCAATCGGATTGAACTTGAATCTGATTGGCTGATTCAATCAGCCAATCAGATTTTTCTAACTTAATTCCGATTGGCTGATAGAATCCTATCAGCCAATTGGAATTCGGCAGACGCCATCTTGGATGACGTCATTTAAAGGTACCTCATTCGTCGTTCAGTCATCGGCCGGGATGGATGCTCCGCGGTGGCGGAGCGAAGAAAGAAGATTGAAGATGCCGCCGGAAGAATGAAGACTTTGCTGCCGCTTGGAGGAAGACGTCGCCGGAGGAAGAATTCTTCTTTGCCGCTTGGAGGAAGACATCGCCGGAGGAAGAATTCTTCTTTGCCGCTTGGAGGAAGACATCGCCCGGATCGGATCAGGACTTCGGCCCGGTGTGGTGAAGACAAGGTAGGGAGATCTTCAGGGGGATAGTGTTAGGCTTTTTTAAGGGGGGTTTGGGTGGTTTTAGAATAGGGGTATGTGGGTGGTGGGTTGTAATGGGGGGGGGGTTTATTGTATTTGTATGCAAACGAGCTGAATTCTTTGGGGCATGCCCCACAAAAGGCCCTTTTAAGGGCTGGTAAGGTAAAGAGCTTTGAACTTTTTTTAATTTAGAATAGGGCAGGGAATTTTTTTTATTTTGGGGGTTTATTATTTTATTAGGTGGCTTAGAATAGGTGTAATTAGCTTAAAAATCTTGTAATTTTTTTATTTTTTGTAATTTAGTGTTTGTTTTTTTTTGTAATTTAGTTTAGTTAATTTAATTGTATTTTTAGATAGATGTTTGTAGTTTATTTAATTTATTGATAGTGTAGGTGTATTTGTAACTTAGGTTAGGATTTATTTTACAGGTAATTGGGTAATTATTTTAACTAGGTAGATATTAAATAGTTAATAACTATTTAATAGCTATTATACCTAGTTAAAATAATTAACAATTTACCTGTAAAATAAATATTAACCCTAACATAGCTACAATGTAATTATTAATTATATTGTAGCTATCTTAGGGTTTATTTTATAGGTAAGTATTTAGATTTAAATAGGAATATTTTAGTTTATAAATGAATTAGATTAATTTAATATAAATTTAGTTAGGGGTGTTAGGGTTAGATAGAGTTAATATAGTTAATATAAATACTATAGTAACTATATTAACTATATTAACCCTAATATAATTAGGGTTAATATAGTTAATATATATAAAGTAATACCTATATTAACTATAATATACTTAGGGTTAATATAGATAATATAGCTGGCGGCGGGGTAGGTAGATTAAATTAGGGGTTAATCATTTTAATAGAGATGGCGGCGGTGTTAGGGGCTTACATTAGGGGTTAATAATTTTAATATAGATGGCGGCGGTGTTAGGGGCTCACTTTAGGGGATTATAGATATAATATAGCTGGCGGCGGGGTACGGGAGCGACGGTTTAGGGCTTAATAACTTTATTAGGTTGCGGCGGGGTATGGGAGCGGCGGTTTAGGGGTTAATAGCTTTTTTATTGTTAGGATAGTGAGGGGGGATAGCGGATAGAGGGTTAGACGTGTCAGGCTATGTTAGGGAGGCGTGTTAGACGTGTCGGGCTATGTTAGGGAGGCGTGTTAGACAGTGCGGGTGATTTAGACTTTAGTCAGGTTTTATAGGCGCCGGCAGTTTCTAACGTGGCGCAAGTCACTGGCGACTCCAAAAATCTGTACTTACGCAGATTTCTGGACATCGCTGGTTTGTGAGACTTGCGCCACTTTAGCAAGTGACGGCGCCGCATATTGGATGGCTCGAGTTGCGAGCTGAAACTGCGGGCGACGTGGGTTCCCTCGCTTGCGCCGCAAACTGCGATCTATATCGGATCGAGCCCAAGGTGTGATATATGTTCTGCCTAGAGTAGATGTGGAGTAAACAAGCTTAGTAAACCTCAGTGGCAGCCAAGCAACCGTAAAGCATCTATATATCTACACTTAAGCTAGAATTTTAAGGAAATAAACAGTTATATTAAAATTGGTCTATAGGGGTAGCATTGACACAGTATAGATCGGCATACAAATCAGGTAATACGGCAATCTAGAGGAAAAACCTAAGCTATAATGCATAGTTAATACCTCGGGAACCGGCCTATATGAACAAGGATCATAGATATCAGCAAACATATGTGATGATAGCATTATTAAAGACATCTCAAACAGTCATTAGGCACAACATTACGTATACTTATCTGCCAGCAAGCGGGCTCATGCAGATAAAGTTAGCAGTAGACAACAAGCAATTAGAGGTCTATCAGCAGGGGCCAAGATGTCCATAAGTAGAAATTAGGGTGACCCTTTAGGATGATGAACCTGATCTGTGTCTTGGAGGGAGAGCTCCCCATTCGCGCCTATCAGGTGGCTGCCTGTGGCGAATAGGGCTATGGGGGTCTGCAATCGACCACTCTGGGTCATCAGGTCTGTGTGGCTGCTGAGAGGACTGCCGATGTGGTGGAGAAGACACTGCTGACCGCTCCTCAGCAGAGGCTCGAAGTTGGCTTTGTTGAGGCTTAGATTTCTCTTTACTCAGGGGAAGTAGATTCCATCTCTGGAGAAGTTTGTATCCTTTAGTTGGTTGAAGAACCGTAAACATCTGGTTATCCTTAAAAATCAAAAGCTTGATGGGGTACCCCCATCTGTACCTGACGTTGTTCTTTCAGAGCGCATATGTAATTTCAGTGAAGGTTTTCCTTTTTTGTAAGGACGGTGTAGACAAGTCAGGGAATATTTGGAGGTTCTTAAACCTGTCTGGTAATGCAGGCTTTTGAAAATGAGCTCTTTGGATGCGCTCTTTGTAAGTAAAGTAGTGGAGGCGCACTATAATGTCTCTAGGTTGGTCATCCGATAGGCCCTTGGGTTTGAGGGACCTATGAGTTCTGTCGATTTGATCCTCTGACTTCGTGGTTGGAGGAGCTAGGGTGTGGAACAGATCTTGTATGTATGGTTGTAGGTCAGCTGTGGAGACAGTCTCAGGCACACCTCGGATCCTAAGGTTGTTGCGCCGAGATCTGTCCTCCAGATCTGCAATTTTGTCCTCAATGACATCAAAATGGTCAGATAGACGTTGTGCAAAGTTGAGAAGATTGGATTGCTCTGTGGAGAGGTCCTCTTGTCTCCTCTCTAGGGAGTCTATGCGCTCATTAGTGGAAATTATTTCTTTCTTAAGCTCCGCTGTAGATGCTGCAATTTTAGCCGTGAATGAGGCATGATGTTGATCTAATAGATTCTTGAGGGACTCCATGATGAATGAAGGAGTGACTTCTTCTGGTGAGAATTGCTGGATGCTCTGCATAGCGGCTGAGGTTAATTCAGAGATATCAGATCTAGGCGATTCAGGTGCCTCTGCCTCAGTTAGAGAGATTGCACAAGTGGGTCCAAAATGGTCCATAACTGTCTTTTTTAACGGGAACGTCTGCTTATTCTTTTTTCTAGCAGATTGTGACATTGTAGGGGACCAGTAAGCAGAAGTGGAGTGAAAACAGTGGTAGTAAATATACTTATTTCACAAATTGCTTGAGCAGACCAGGGTGTCAGCAGAGGCCAATTTACACTAAGTGGTAGGCAGGCGTTAGAGGCCTAGGAGGGCTTACTGCATCATTTAACTAGGTTTGCAGTTTGAAAAAAGAGAGAATATAGGGAGAGATATACACAGCTGCATTGCTAACTAGTTTACTATGTGATGAAGTTAGGGTGTATCTGTGAATAAAATGACTGCGGACTTCCGGATCACAGAAAAAAATGCAGTGTTCTGTTCTATAGCGCCATGTGGACTGCAAGTAACAACAGATCTTTGCTTGGGATGCCCAATCCAAACTCTGGTTGGTGAATCTTGTCTTCCCATTTTTTTATCTTGTTTGTCTTATTCCTAAATCCAAATTCTGAGGACCTGTTATCTTTGTCTGACATATTTTCTATATCCTGACTGTGCAGTAGTCCGCTAGCTGTTATACTTTGTACGCCAGCAAATACCTGCCAGAGTCCAGTGTTACATCCTGTCAAATCCAGGAACTATTTCTTCTGGCATCCCAAATACAGTCATGTGATGTTCTTCTGATGTAACAAACTCTTCATTCTTCAGCTTCACAGTTTTCCACAAGTTCTTTACTCAAGTCTCACAGCTCAGTCTGCTACAGAAATATTTAGTCCCTTTAGTGTTTCTCCTCTGAATTTTGTAATCTCAGGCATAAAGTACTCTGATCTCTACAGTTGTGTAGTTGTATTATTACTACTGACTCACCTTTACTTCTTTCTGCAATATAATTTAGACAATATCTGCTTTTAACATTCTCTTTGCATTCTCACAACAGCCGCACATCACTGATAGCTCCAATTTGTGAGTTTCCCTGCTGTCTCTTCCTTTGCTTTCAATTCCCCATAAGACCACCCAACCAGACCGCTCACTAACTCAGCCAACCCACATTACATCACTAAACACTCTCAGGTTCAACCCAAGGCTGCAGAAACTCTGTACCCAATTACCCAGTTCTGCATTCTACATAAATGTGTTAATCTATTGAATTTATGAAAATGAGACAATTGTGCACCATGGATTATTTATATTGTTTGCTTTTGCTGTAAAATACCTCTGTATGTGTCCTATGCTCTCTAGAAATGTTATAAATTAAATTGTGGAACCTAAATATGCTGCAAATTGCTTGACTCTGCAGTAATTGCTTAGATAAGACCACAACTTGATTTACTGCTAGCCCTAATTGGTCATATTAGATTAATGACTTCCAAATATCTGTATAAAAATGCTATTAAAGGGACATGTTAACCAAATGTTGAAGCAGGACTTACAAGGGAGCATGCATCTGGCATGTGCAGGCGCAGTCATGTTTAGCACAGTCATGTAATTTTCCTATTCAGTTTAAGAAGTTTACTATGAAATCTCAAGATTTTTCAGTGAAATCTAGTGAAAACACAGCAAAGCAATGCATGACCTCAGCATTGCTGATGTTGATTGGCTGCTGTTTTTTTGTTTTTTTTCCACAGAGCACTTGCACTGGTCAGCTGAATACATTTTGAGGTAAATAATTTACATAGAGATGTTCAGGTGATATTTTTATGTCAGCTTTTTACAGTTATGCTGCATCACTTTCAATTAATGTAACATATGAGTGTTAATCTTTTTTTTTTGTATTTTGATATTTTGCAATTCTGTACTTCATTTCTGAGATACACTAGATAGTACAGAAACAAAACATATCACATTATTATTATTATTATTAATAATAATATTACTAATATAACATTCACCAGAGACATTGGGGCCTATCTATCAAGCTCCGAAAGGAGCTTGACGGCCCGTGCTTCTGGCGAGTCTTCAGACTTCAGGCGGTCACAAAGTCCGCTGCTCCATTACCCTGTCCACCTGCTCTGAGCAGGCGGACAGAAATCGGAACAATTCAACCCGATCGAGTACGATCGGGTGGATTGACACCCCCAGCTGGTGGCCCATTGGCCGTGAGTCAGCAGGGGGCGGCATTGCACCAGCAGCTCTTGTGAGCTGCTGGTGCAATGTTAAATGGGGAGAGCGTATTGCTCTCCGCATTCAACGATGTCTTGCGGACCTGATCCGCACTGGTGGTTTTCATTGACTGTAAGATTCCATAAGCTCTCTCTCTATTTTTAATGTAATTGTTTAGAATGTTTGGTGAAATACAATTCTAGAAGAACATTAAGATAAAGCACTTATTTTTTATTTGACCAGGCTTCTTACAATATACTAAGGTGCAAAAGTTGGTTAAATTAATTTCTCAAGTCTCCACAGTTCTGCAAAGAACAGTTTCTTTAGTCCGAGCAGTCCTTGAGTATCATCATGTTATTCTATGCCGGTGGTTCACTAAATAAGCGGTAGAGTGAACTTTAATAAATCATCTGCATTGATCAACATAACAACCTGAAGACAGTGGTATAGTATATAGTATAGTATGGTGATATAGTATAGTAAGTATAGTCTTCTGTCACATTATTTACCCAGCATTTGAAAGGTTAATACATTATAATTATGCAACAGTGATGGTTCTTGACCTTCCTCAATGCACAACAAATTATAATGGCCTATCCATATATGTTACATAATGTAGTATCTTTTAATTAAAAGCTCAAAGATCAAGAGTTGCAAATTTACATAATATGAACCCTGGTCACATTGCAAATACAATGAATAAAAATTACACAAAGGGAAAAACAGAAACATAAATTTTGATGTAAAAAAACTGAAAGGTCCATCTGCCAATTAGTCCTTATAATAGCTAAGTAGCCCTGTGAAAATCCTAGGAATTCTTAGTTTATTTGTTCCACCAATATATTATACTTCATTAAAAATAAAAGTGCTTCGGCAAATTACTCCTATATGTTTTCAAACTATTTTCAAATCATTATCTTGCAAATGTATACTTCCTTTTTTATTAAATAGATGTAATATCACATTAAATAGATCCTAAACTTCTCTGCAAAGCTGGATTGGCCTTCCAGGACACCAGGAGATTTCCCGGTGGACTGCAGTATCTGAGGCTGGAAAACTGCAATTTAAAGGGGTGATTAATGGATGCAACTGGGTTGTAGGCTGCCTATATAACGACAATCTGGCAGTTTTTTAATACAAATTAATATAATTTAATTCAGGAAAAAGTATTGAGGGAAGTAGTAAGATCCCTTTTAGAAAAATGGGGCATGTGCATTCTACTGACTAAACAGAAAATATGGCTGGTCTAAACATTTTTCAGGGCTGCTTTTTATTCCCAGTCTAGCCCTGCTTCTCTGAAGATTTTCTAAGTCTGCAATTTATTTTTTGAGATTTGTCCCCAGAACTGCACTTCATACTCAAGGTGGGGTCTTACCTGGGATTTATATAGTGAAAGCCCAATAGAAATACAGCACTATACCGGGTGCAGGTGATATAGGGGCAACTGCAAACACTCCTTAGAATCCAAAGTTCAAAGTTCACACTTTTCTTTATTGTAGCTTCATGGCACACAAAAGCAACTAGCAACATTTTGGGTTATCCACCCTTAATCTTAAATTTGGGATTTATATAGTGACAGAATTTTGCTTTCCTCCAATATTTCTTTTAATACATGCTAGTATTGTATTAGCCTTAGAAGCCGCTGCCCTGGTAGAAGAAAACCTAGTAACCAATTAAAAAAAATGTTCTACTATAGTGTAAAGACTTAAAGGACCCCATTTATCAAGCTGCAAAAAAAGCTTTGGGGTCTCAGTTTTTCAGGCTTGCCTAAAATGATAGTTAAGTAGCAACAGTTTAAGACCGCTGCTGTTTAACCTGTTCGCCAATGCTTATGTGATTAAAATGTGGACAGATTATGATGTCCCCTTGTAGCGAGGTCCAGCGGACATGATTCGCCCAACTGAAGATAAATGGAGCCCTATGTGACAGATTTGCTTTTAAACACTAATTTAATGTCCCTTTAATTAATTTGATACATTACCATTCTTATCCAGCTGTGTTTTTTTCATGGTCATAGTTTGTTTGAATTCATATAATTAAATATGATTGCCTACATTAGTTGCACATATTTTGTTACAGATGACAAATGTAGCTTATTGGACATTGCTTTGAAACACATTGTTCCAGCTGAGAGAATTTATTATAAGTTGTTCAGTAAAAATTACATACTTTCACCACAATAGCAGTTATTTTTTCCTCCATGAAATGAATAGTTTGAGACATTTCTAGAACCATTCAGCACCCAATGAAGAGACAGAAAATTATGTTGGAAAAAAATGATAATGTGAACTATAAATAAATAAACGTTCCCAGATGAAAAAACATCTTTAACTCATAATAAGCATCTTAATCACACACGCAAAAAATTATTCTTACATTTTAAGATTATAGAAAAAAACAAACCAATGATGTTTTTAATATGATTATTATTATTATTATTATTATTATTATTATTAAGAAGAAGAAGGTTATCCCTTGTTCCAATTGAAATTGCACCAGCAGTTCACAAGAATATTTTAAATTGCTGTTGTATTTCCCCCAGAAAACAACTTTACCAAGCAGTGATTCAACCTACTCCCAGCTGATGAGTGGCAATAACTATGAAACTGCTGTCCTGGGATTGTTCTGAATCACTGTACTACCCCTAGCAAAGCTTAGAAGCTGTGTAATGCAGCAATGCTATCAGTGGCGGCTCGTGGGTTATTCAAATGGGGGTTCACGGACCAGATATATATATATATATATATATATATATATATATATATATATATATATATATATAAATATCAATACATATTTAATATTATAGAGAGGTTCCCTCTGCCTTTATAAGATAGCCCCTCACCTGTACCTTATATACAGATATTTAATATTATAGAGAGGATCCATCTGCATCACTCACATAGCCCCTCCCCAGTAACTTATAAATCAATACATATTTAATATTATAGAGAGGTTCCCTCTGCCTTTATCAGATAGCCCCTCACCTGTACCTTATATACAGATATATAATATTATAGAGAGGTGCCCTTTGCCTCACTCACAGAGCCCCTCCCCAGTAACTTATTAATAAATATATATTTAATATTAGAGGTCCCCTCTGCCTTACACACAAAGCCCTCTCACCACAACACACAGTAACACACAATGGCACTTGGTGAAACAGACAGTACAAAAAGTAACATAAACACACAATGGCACTTGGTGAAACAGACAGTACAAAAAGTAACACAAACACACAATGACACACACAATAACACTTGGTGCAACACAGTGACATGGACAATAACACTTGGTGCAAAACACACTGACGTACACACACAAAACACTCAGTGGAGCACACAGTAAGACTTATGGGCACACAAAGTAACACAAACACAATAACACTCAGTGCAAAACACAGTGACATACACACACAAAACACTCAGTGCAACACACAGTAAGACTTTTGGACACACAAAGTAACACAAACACAGTGACATACAGACAATAACACTCAATGCAATACACAGTAAGACTTATAGACACACAAAGTAACACAAACAGACAGTAAGACTTATAGACACACAAAGTAACACAAACACAGTGACATACAGACAATAACACTCAATGCAATACACAGTAAGACTTATAGACACACAAAGTAACACAAACAGACAGTAAGACTTATAGACACACAAAGTAACACAAACACACAGTAAGACTTATAGACACACAAAGTAACACAAACACAGTGACATACAGACAATAACACTCAATGCAATACACAGTAAGACTTATAGACACACAAAGTAACACAAACACACAGTAAGACTTATAGACACACAAAGTAACACAAACACACAGTAAGACTTATAGACACACAAAGTAACACAGACAGTAAGACTTATAGACACACAAAGTAACACAGACAGTAAGACTTATAGACACACAAAATAACACAAACACACAGTAAGACTTATAGACACACAAAGTAACACAAACACACAGTAAGACGTATAGACACACAAAGTAACACAAACAGACAGTTAGACTTATAGACACACAAAGTAACACAGACAGTAAGACTTATAGACACACAAAGTAACACAAACAGACAGTAAGACTTATAGACACACAAAGTAACACAAAGACACAGTAAGACTTATAGACACATAAAGTAAGACAAACACAATGACACACACACAAAGTAAAAATGACAGAGTACTATAATGTTTGACAGTCACCACACACAATAACAAACAGTGGCACATGCACAAAATAACACAAACATTAACACACAATGTGACAGACACAGTGGCATAAATAAACACACTAAGTGTGACACACAAACTTTTTGGCACACAAAGTAACACAGTGATGTCATATCACATGTACACAGTAACACAATGAGACACAACAACACAAGTCTACTCTATACACAGCTGTACAAACCTTAAGTTATGTGTTCTTGCTGCTCAGCCATGTTTCTTATGGGCTACACTGAAAGCAAAGCACTGAGCAGACACACTTCCTGTTACTACATAAAACATCAGTAGCATGATGGGAACTGTAGTCATTTGAGGAAAGAATGTTACGCATCAAATCATGCTTTAAAAACTACAAATCTCATATGCACTGGAAAGTAGAGGGGTTTTTTTTGCTAGAAATAATAGTTCCAATTTACGGAGTCATGTTATCTGAAGGAAGGTGTAGTGATGACAGTTTGCTGCAAGTTTGTTTATGTTATGTTCAGTGCATATCAAGTCTATAAAGAACCAACATGCACTATATGTCTCACTGATGTAATCCCCATATAACAGCCTAATATTTGTATCATTTGATTTTTCACAATTACATTTTTTTTTCAGCTGAACCTTGCGTGCTGCTGTTTCACTTTCAGGTTTTCTGTTACCAATCTCCTATCATTCTAGGATTTTTACTGAAAACGGCAGAATGATAGGAGATTGGTAACAGAAAACCTCACTGAAACAGCACGCAAGGTTCAGCTTAATGCAAATGCAGAGAATCAGAGCAAGGTCTAAATACACTCACTGTAATAATAATATTGTGTCACGGAGCAGACAGAGCTAAAGCAAGCTTGAGAGACCAAGCTAAGATTCCCATTAACAGTACGCTAAGAAGATAGAAAAGTCAGACTGGGACTAACACTTTTGCACCGCCAGAAATGGATCTCACTGAGAGGGACACAGACCACCGCACTCACTCTGGCACATTTCTCAGGCCTAATACATCTAATACATTTCTCCAACACACACCGCACGCAGGGAGTAACTAGCAGGTAGGGAGCAGCTGAGATGTCAGTGAGTGGCAGCGCGCTGAGGTAAGAAGTGTCACTCAGATAAAAAAACAGTTGGCAACTATGCAGTACACTACACTCACGTCTGGTTATCACAGTAACTGAGTCAGTCACTAAAGTGCCGCCTGGGTTGTTGGACCCACTTGGTCCCATCATGGATGAGCCGGCCCTGGTTAGATCACTCAGCCCGGTCTCCTGCTTCTTCCTTTTCTGCCGCTGCCACTGTGATCCACAATATGGAGGGATAACATAGAGCAGGGAGGAGGGAGGGATAACACACAAGTTTTAAAAACAGTGCTCCCCTGCTGCCCGCCCATATTAATGGCACTAATCGCACATTGAAAATTGTGCGATTAGCAGAGGTATAGGCTCTGTTATGGGCGGAGCAGCAGATACATAGAAAACATGACCAAAAGGATATAGCAGCCTATACCTCCTCTACCGCACGTGCGGTAGAGAGGTATATTAAAGGATTTTTTATTTTATTTAAACTGCACAATCTAGACATTTTATTTAAACTGCACAATCTAGACATTTTATTTAAACTGCACAATCTAGAACATATTTTGGCTGAATAAATATAATTTTTCCAATAGGGGGAAATTATATTTATTCAGCCAAAAAATTTAATTTCTTTCTTTTTTTCCCTTTTCCACAGGAGGCTCACGTGCGGGAGTGCACATATGGAGGAGCCTCCACTGGATGCTATGGCGTAAAGGGAAGTCTGCTTTAAAAAGCAGTCTAGAAGTAAAAAAGTGAGTCATTGTGAACCTCATTTGCATATCTCACCCAGAATACTTTGCTGCATTTGAAACAGTGTAATTAGAGAGTTTCTGTGGTAAAAGCAAGTCTTCTGACTTGTCTAGATTTGTATATGGTTTACACAATGAGTTATTTTCTCCACATTTTGGATTTAGTGGAGGTAAACTCGCTTTTCGCCTCCCCATATTTTAAATTGCTGTTGTATTTCCCCCAGAAAACAACTTTACCAAGCAGTGATTGAACCTACTCCCAGCTGATGAGTGGCAATAACCATGAAACAGCTGTCCTGGGATTGGTCTGAATCACTGTACTACCCCTAGCTAAGCTTAGAAGCTGTGTAATGCGGCAATGCTATGGCGTAAAGGGAAGTCTGCCTTAAAAAGCAGACTAGAAGTAAAAAAGTGAAAAAAAAAAAGTGAGTTATTGTGAACCTCATTTGCATATCTCACCCAGAATCCTTTGCTGCATTGGAAACAGTGTAATCAGAGAATTTCTGTGGTAAAAGCAAGTCTTCTGACTTGTCTAGATTTGTAAATGGTTTACACAATGAGTTATTCTCTCTCTCTCTCGCTCTCTCTCTCTCTCTCTCTCTCTCTCACATTAATGTAAACTTTGAAGGATCCTTTTTATAGTAAGGTTTTAGTGTACTAACTTAGCAAGTAATCCTTCAAACCCAGATGTCCTTTGGATCACCTTTATGTAAAATAATCTGCAACAACTCTTGGTAATACAGTAAATGATTTTACCAATACATTTTCTGTCCTTAAATACATTTTGAGAAATGTAGATTTTCTGACAATTTTGCTTATCTCTTGAAGGACTACTTGCTCATTGTTTGTGAAAAGATAAAAAAAAACATTCTGTTATCAGTTTAAGATATATCTAGGTAGAGTTTTAAGAGGGGCTAAAACCTTTTATATGGGTCTGCATCTTAGTAACACCCTGTTTTACTGTGGTGGGGGGGTTGAACTTGTAATGGGGGATATTATTTTTAAAATGATATGTGAAAATGAGATCTAAAGTACATAGCATTTTAGCTAAGTAACCCCTATATATTTGGCCTTAGTCTCTCATATGGTGTGCAGTGCTGAGTTCCCTTAGAAAAATAAAGAAACTGGTTGTGAGACCTATTGTGATCAATCAAATGTCTATTGGTGGAATTACAGAATCGCATACCTACCTAATAGTAGAATGGGGCTTAGGTGGTCCAAAATAGTATTTTTTTTATTTTTTTGGGGTGCAGGGGGGGGGGGGGTTGTAAAGGGCAGTACTGTGTTAGCCAGTGTATACAAAGAAATACAAAATAAAAATCCTTGGTGGGTGTGTTGTGACTTTACATTGCGGTTCATGGGAACTGTGTGTTCTCTGTAAATATTTATGTATATGCTTATATACATATTGTTGAGTCATAGGCACAGGGAAAAATATTGAATTTCTTATCATTATAGGCACAGGGAAAAAATATTACATAACAGAAACACCATATTTTAAAATTGCAAAATATGCTATAAAAGTCTGTTCAATGTGTAAAACCTGTTTTCAAAAGACTTCCTCCTCAGACCCACCATTGTTAAAACATTTGATGTTTTCAGTCTAAAAATTTAATCAGGCCACACCACTTGGCCAGGAAGAACCCCTGTTGTTTTTAAACACAAAAACAGACCAAAAATCAGATAACAAAAGCATGTGTCCAGGAGTTA
This sequence comes from Bombina bombina, assembly GCF_027579735.1. NCBI lineage: Eukaryota > Metazoa > Chordata > Amphibia > Anura > Bombinatoridae > Bombina > Bombina bombina. Next base: position 1,206,919,563 of record NC_069501.1, on the reverse strand, counting down.
CCTGAACAGGAAATCATCGGGGGGGGGGGGGGGCTTTACCAACAGAACAGAGAGGACTGTTGTTCCAACTCTAGGGAGTGGAGTCCCTTTGTCTAAGATATTGTTTATGCTCTGGTGGATGGAATTACAAACAAAGGGCTCTCACTCATATGTTAATTAGATGCCTGCTAGTCTAAATAACAAATTAAAACACTCCCTAAAATGGACTGTGGTACAACAATGTTTATTAAGAAAAGAAATCCAATTTTGAAATATAAGAAATTAAAGGTTAGAATGGTGTATATAAGAATTGGCACATAAAATTGTGATGAATAATGTCCCACGTATCTAAATGTATAGAGAAATCAAATGTGTAAGGTAAGACATGTAAAAATGACCAGTATTGCATTATGTGTGTTTAAGGATCATATGTTTTTAAAATAACTACTTCAAAAATCTGATAACTATATGTATAGATAAGTTAAATATGGAATTAAGTATATGAAATAACCAGTGTGATATGAATATATATATATATATATATATATATATATATATATATATATATATATATATATATATGAAATGACAAGAAGAAAACAGCGCATCCACGAATCACAGCAGCGTTTATTCAGGTAAATAACACACACAGAAAATTGCACACTTACAAGATGACAGTAATGTATGAGCGGTAATGCCCTCTGGCTAGTTGTCTTTCGCCTGTAGCAAATCTCAGCGGGAACACGTCAGACGCCGACCAGCAGCACCAAGAGACCCACTTCCTGTCACATACGGCAGGTGCCAAAGAGAAACTCAAAAGAGCAGCAGTCCTAAACACTTTAATGGTAGGAGTTAGTTACCCTATGCGTTTCCTCTGCACACGGGCAGACTTCTTCAGGGGTATATGAAAATACAAGCTTGTATTTTCATATACCCCTGAAGAAGTCTGCCCGTGTGCAGAGGAAACGCATAGGGTAACTAACTCCTACCATCAAAGTGTTTAGGACTGCTGCTCTTTTGAGTTTCTCTTTGGCACCTGCCGTATGTGACAGGAAGTGGGTCTCTTGGTGCTGCTGGTCGGCGTCTGAGGTGTTCCCGCTGAGATTTGCTACAGGCGAAAGACAACTAGCCAGAGGGCATTACCGCTCATACATTACTGTCATCTTGTAAGTGTGCAATTTTCTGTGTGTGTCATTTACCTGAATAAACGCTGCTGTGATTCGTGGATGCGCTGTTTTCTTCTTGTCATTTCTTATACAGCTTGCTGCAACGGGATACACATAACTGGAGTTCCGTGATTCATCAGCTGCTCCTGTAAGGATCCTTCAGCATATATTCCATCAGAACAACTGGACATTACCACGTCGGATTTGCCGTGTATGCACATTTACTGAACAAACTTTGCCTCCATCTGGTTCAGCTAAGTTAACACACCAATCCTGCTACAATCAGTCTATATGCTTTTTGTGTGACTTAAACCAGCTACGGTTTTGGGACTGTTTTATTTTGGGACTGTTGTATTTTCACATATCTGTTGTGTACGTCGGTGATTGTATTTATGTCCCATATGTTTATACTATAGGGGAGTGGTTGTGTGTCTTCTGAGAAACAGATATTAGATACACCCCGTTTTTACTTTTTGATTATTTTTTTAAAGGGGAAGTTCTACGGGTGCCCCACCTGATTCAGTGTAGCGCTGTCATTTTCTCCTGTTTTTATATATATATATATATATATATATATATATACATACATATCTATGTATGTGACTTGTACATTTATGTATTGTATGTAGATATATATATATATATATATATATATATATATATATATATATATATATATATATATATATATACTGATTACCTGACCAAATTATACTCCCAGGTATCACCATGCAGTCATGACAGATTATGATAGACATATAATGAGAAACTATTGTAAAATACTATATAATTCATTATGCCTCATCTGTAACACTTATATATGAGATGCCCACATAAGGAAATGCTATTTATGTATATGCCTTATGTATAAAGTGTCTATCTAAGTCATAAGGATTTAGTTTTAAACTGGTACATTTTAGTTAAACAAAAAAACAAAAAAATGTTTAAATGAAATATATTTGCATGCTTGTAAGTAGACATGGATGTATGTATGCATATGTATGTATATATATATATATATATATATATATATATATATATATATATATATATATATATATATATATATATATATATACTATGTATATGTATAAATGAATATATATATATATATGTGTGTGTGTATGATATATGAAAAATGAGTCCTAAGAAGAATAAATATTCACTTTTATAGCACAACTCACCATCGCTATCTTGTGGTGAATTAGTAAAAGTACAACCCACTATACTTAACATGGGGAAATTATTCCCAAAAGTTAATTAGCACCCATCCAATCACAGCACTGCATATCCTTCTGTGAATGGCTGTTAGAGATTAGGGAAGAGTTATAGTTCAAGATAAATTGTGACACAGGACACACACAGGACTCTCTGGGTTGCATGAAAGAAGGGTGGATACGCTGTCCATTTTTCCTCTGAAATAGAATTTTGAATCCTGGTTGTACCCATTCTATATTTTTGATATCCTTGGAAATTATTGCCTGTTTTTCCTGTGGACTAAGAGATTTTGTGGGACCGGATACAGGGGAAACACACAGCTTGACTAGTGATAACCCAGGGCTTGGAGGAGCAAACATTTGGGGAAGTATAAAAAGTCTTTAATTATAATAAAAGCAGTTGTTGCATTTAAGGTCCATATTAAGATTTGTATTAAATGATTATAGGTCCAACTTTTATATGAACGTATCCCTATAGTCTAATTCATATTGTCTAGGAATCTAATTAAGCTACCAATATCAGAAAATCTTTTTACAGATAGTGTTCACTTAATTCAGTTTATTGTAAGAACAACCCTGGTGTTGTGTTTAAGTATATTTTATTTTAGTAGTTTTATATTCCCTAAAGTTGAAACTTGTTGAGGCATTAGAGAGGTTTTTATGCATTTTTTTGGCTGTATATATATACATTCTGAATCTGACTGATTGCATGGTATTTTTAGGTTACCAAAACCTAATTTTAATGATATTGGCTAAGATTGTATTATATAACTATTGTTAGTAACACATATTGCATAACGTGTTCATGCTGATTCAATTTAACCTTGTTATAGACTTCACTGCTAGATTTATACCCATAGGATCAAAGCTAAGTGTAGTAGCATATTTTATTTCATATTATATGAGAGAGTTTGTTTTGTGCATAATTAAATGGTATATCGCTTGTTAGTATCTTGTTTAAAAAATCCTCTTTAAAAAATCCTCTTTACTACACAAATATAATTTGCTGTGTTTAAAAAGATATTACCTGATTAGAACTACTGAAAAATAGTACAAATATATGGGAGATATATATATGTTGCAAATTATTTTGCAACATATATATATATATATATATATATATAGAGAGAGAGAGAGAGAGAGAGAGAGAGAAAGAGAGAGAGAGAGAAATATATATATACTGACACCTTGGAGGTTACTGCCGAGATAGTCATAATTAATTGTAATCTAAAATATATAACATGTTGGAGGCATTGCTGACAATCAGTGATATTTTTCACAGCGGTATTATTTTGTGTAGTAAATTTGGATTTTAATAACAAAATTATATTGTGCAAACAGTGATTTCTTAGAAATTAAACAAGCATTTTTATGTTATTAAATACCATACTACAAATAGCTATATCCTCAACAAAAAGTGACTCTAGCATTTCTGTACATGATGAAAATGTGCCCTCCCCAAGATCCTCTGTTCATGAAATGGTTCAGGCAGGAACTCTTAAAATCGAAGCCATGAGCCACCTCATGGACAGGCTTGATATTGGGGATGATGTATACACGTATATTAAGGGATTTAAGGCTAAGGCCAAAGGTTTAGTTAAAGATATGTGGGTTGAAGATGGTGAATTATACCAAGTTTTACTGAAGCTTAAGGAATTAAGAGGGCGTGACGAGATACTTTTCAAAACTTGGACAATCCTAATGTATTTGAGTTGTGAGATATCTAGCCAAGTGGCAGGACAAAACATACAATTAGGACAGCTAAGGGGTGAAAATTATTCATTGCGAGAATTTGAAGAAGCCTTTGTTAATGGAAAGTTAGAGAGTCTAGAAGCTAATAAAAAGATTTCTGCCTTAAATGAATATAATCAGAAATTAGTGGCTGAATTAAAAACTTTAGAAGAAGATTATAAAAAAAAGTCAAAATGAAAATAATATTGTAGAGCTGAAAAAGAACATGAACAGGAAATAAATGAATTAAAGAGACAAATCAGCAGCAATAAGAAGCCTTTGAATAATAACACTACTGCTGAAATTATTAACTCCATTAAGGACTGGGTCAGAAGTAAGTTTCAAAATATAAGGCAGGAGGATAAACAAAAGTCCCCAAATTATGGCCCTAATTCAGATCCAGAGATAACTGTCCCCAATAGGCAATTACCTAACTCTGAAGGGCAAGATAATTATTACACCTCAGAGTAGGAAGGCAGTTACTATAGCGGGTCAGAAGGGAGGGCTAGCTTCTCAGACAGCCCATATCAAAATGCATGGCTGAAATTTCAGCATAGTAAAAATAGGACAGATAGAGGGCGCTCTAACCCAAACAATAAGATCCCAATGAAATCCGGTAATGTACTTAATAAAGTGTATGACACTCCTATGATAATCAAGTTCCTAAGTAAAGCAGTACACCCATTTTCCAAAAGGGGGACTACTTCCATAATTGATCATTTAGAGGCTTATGAAAATGACTTAGCTGTATTAAATATAAATGATAGGCAATCTAAAATTGAATTTCTGGCATGGGTATTTGAGGTTAAGCATCATAAATACGTTGCTTCACTAAAATATATGAATGTCAAATCTTGAAATGAAATAAAGCAACGGTGTAAAAGAGAATTCGAACAATATCGTACAGCGACCGTGGCTAAGGCAGCAATATACAATTTGAAATGTGACACCAATCAGAGCCCAATTTAATTCCTTTCTACACTTAAAGGAGCTTAAAGTATGGCCAAAAATTATCCCAAATTTGAGAGCTCAGAATTTGTTAACTTATTTTATGAAGCACTACCACCTCATATCAAAATAAATCTGGCTAGAGACTTTGATGAAAATTGTTCATTAGATTGGCTGATTAGGGAAAGTACAAAATTATATGCCATACAGCAAACCAACGACCATGGGGATAAAAGAGAGAAAAAGCCGAACCTTAAAGTAGTGGCTGAAACTAGGGTGTCACCTAGCCCCCTCAATTTTGAATCCAAAAAGAAGACTTATGCAGAAGTGGCCAGAGAAAATAGGCCTAGCCCCCAAGGTTTTGAATCTGCCCCTTCCTCATCAAGGGCTGAGGTGCAGAGGCTATATAACCAAGATGGGGGGCATGACCAGATAAATAGGTATCCCCAAAGAGAAGAATACCCACAAGGTAATAGATATCCCCGTAGGGGTAGATACAATAAGTGGCACAGATATTCTCAGGATAACCAGTTGCCCCAGTTAAATGGTGCACCCCAAGAACAGAACGCGAGACAAGTTGAACCCCAGGGGCAACCACGCCAGGATAGAAACAGTGGCCCTGATTCTAAGGGGACCCAATGGTCAAGGAATCACTACTATGGGGCATCAAGAGATAGGCCCAGGGGTAGAGGTAACTTGTACAATCAAGTAGATCAGCTTAATACCCAGTTAAATTGGTTAAGTGAACAATTCGCTAAAATGAGTCAAGTGTTTATGGCTCAGCAACCGAATAATACTTTTTTAGGGGTACAACCAGTGGTCAACAGTGGGCCACAGGCACAGTCATAAATACTCAGATATTATCTGAGGGGAGAGAAATATCAAATGAGATAATGAATGTTAAAAATGATACTAATCAAATTCTCTCCCTACAGCCCAGCAACAAAAGGCCTGAATGTCATGACAGGTATCCCCAGTCTGGAAGTATTAATGACTTTTCTATTTTTCAGTTGTCCCTAAGCATTATTCCCACAGATGAACGTGCAGAACAATCCCTACAGGAGGAAGTATCCCTTAACTGCAGTGCAGTATACAGGAAATCTGTTATTACTATTACAGAGGAGTCGGTCAATAAGGATGGTGCCACGTCAGGTGATGTAATGAATCCAAGTAAACTGTGGCAAAGTCCACCAATGTTTAAACATGATAACTTTATGTGTGAAATGGTAGAAATGGCAGGGAGATATTATGTATCAACTGAGATCCAGGATTCTGTTACTAACCCTATCACGGAATTAATTGATACTGGCCCTCAGGCAACTATTCTATCCCACAGGTACTACACACAGCTAGATGAGCTAATGCCCCACAAACCTAAGCTAAGGGAATTTGATGGTTCACTAATAGGTGTTAGGGGTGATTCCCTCAAATTTGGGGTATGGCATGGTTAAAGCTAAAGCTGGGGAACAGGGTCATAAGACACCCTGTCATTATAGTGGATCTGCCAATTGATCGTGTAATCATTGGTATTGATCTCCTGAAGCGATTAAGCACCATAATTGATTGCATAAATAATGTTATTTGGTCACAAGTAAAAAGACCAATTAATTATGAGCGGTCCAACATGTCTCACACCAACCATAACTGTCACGTGGTGGAAGAGAAGCCAGATGCTGTGGAGATTCATTTCAGGAATAACTCTGTACCTGAAGTAACTATCCTACAGATAGATGATCCGACTCCTCTAAGTGACTCTGATGATCATACTTTTAAAATTGCGCCTGGAAAGATAGCCAATATTTCCTTAGATGGCGATATATTAACAATATACCTGCACACAGGGGACCCTAAATCCCCTAAAGGGGGAGAACATTCACAATTCTTTGCAGAAACTGCGAAAGTTAAAGAGGATCTATTTATCCCTATGCAAGTGCATGACCTTGGGAAAACCAAGTATGCCAAATTGAGCTTAAAACAGGAAGCTAGCTATATAAGTGAAGGCTTATTAGCACAGATAGCTGAACCTCAGGTGATTAAATATCTTTCTCCCCAAGACCACTGTGTCCATGGCCTGGATGACAGGTCTGAAAGCTATAATATCACAGCTAAATGTTTATTATCTATCTCTATAGGTAATAAATCAGCAAATCACCTGTTTTTAGTTTTAAATACTCCCCATAATCAAATATACATTGGCAATGATTTCTTACATAGATATACCATACAAATAGATTTGATTAACTCTTGCCTCTGGAGCAGATTAAAGGGGGACCATGAAGTATTTCAGGATGAAAATGCCGCCCTGAAATCAAACCAGCAATTGCCAAATGCTGTGAATATGCAGGTGTCTAACGATGTTGTAGTCCCTGCTGGGACTGATACATTTCTCTTACCCTTACAGGTAAAAAGGGGTCAGAAATGAAAAACTTCTGAAATGCTAATATGCATCTCTCATAGAGTGCAAAATCTGGGTATAAAAATGACCCATACTCCCATGGTAAATATTGGAAATATTCCAATGCATGTTATTGTGCATAACACACCCCACAGGATATCACCTTATCCAAGGGAACTACAATAGGATATTTTGATTCCAGAATAATATAATTGGGCTAATACCTGAAGGATAGATAACTGAAGAACAGTTAATAGAACAATCCTTTGCATCTATGCAAATGATTTATCCCTTCAGCTCAGAGGAAGGCATCTGTAAAATTGAAGAGGCCTCCCTAGTATTTGATCAGTCGATCAAAGAGCAAGAATACCCCAATACCCAGAATCATTGGGAAAGGTAAGTTATAATCAAGGGGATCTCACCTCTAGATTGGAAGAAGCCTATGAGATAGGACAGCCTGAAATCCTTCCAGGATTTCAGCAAATAGTCAAAGAGCAAATATCTTTAGCTAATGGCTGTTCCAGTTATGATGAACGCCGACAGCTACGTGAACTCCTGATGGAGTACAAGGATATTTTTGCAAGGGATTTTTATGACTGTAGGACTACAGACTTGCACATTCAAGAATCCAAACAGATCTCAATGCACCACCTGTGTTTGTTAAACAATACAGACTTCCTTTAGCCTCATATGACTCTCTTGCAGAAATCATAAGGAACCTGGAAGAAAGCGGTATTATCCGACAGGTGCACAGCTCTTATAACAATCCTATTCTAGGGGGTTCTCAAGCCCAATAGACAATGATGTTTGTGTGCTGACTTAAAACAGCTAAACAAGCGAGTGTACATGTCTGGCTGGCCTGTGCCATACATTGACCAGTGCCTAGCGCAAATGCAGGGATCCAAAATATTCACTGCCATTGATTGTGCACAGGGATATTGGACCATAAAGGTACATGAAGAGGACCAGTATAAGCTTGCATTCTTGTTCCAAAAGGTCCAGTATGCATTCCAAAGACTCCCATTTGGATACATAAATTCAGGACATGAATTTGCTGTATTCATGCATAAGGCTTTGTCTGATGCACTGGAAAGGGGGACTTTATCTTATGTTGATGATGTTTTAATCAAAAGCACAGACTTAAAAAAACACATCACAGAACTTAAACACATCCTCAGCCAACTTAAAAGGGCAAGTGTCAAATTATCCCTACAAAAAGCTCAATGGTGCTGCACTCATGTAAACTTCTTGGGACATAAAGTTACTTTTGAAGGGCTAAATCCTCAGAAGAAAAAGGTGGAAGCTATAACATATTCTAAAAACCCAACTAACTTAAAGGAATTAAGATCATTCCTGGTTATGACAAATTATTCTCGCAAATTTATTCATAATTATGCAGAATTAGCTAAACCACTGCTACATCTCTTAAAGAAGGATGTGAAATGGCACTGGAGTGAGACTCAAGAGACAGCCATAAGAGAGCTGAAGAGAAAACTCGGTCAAGCACCTTGCTTAGCTTACCCTGAAGGCGGTAAACCTTTCTACTTAGAAACAGGTTACACAGATATAAGCGTGCGTGCTGTCTTATACCAAAAGCACGATAATTTAAGCAAAGTCATTGCTTATGCGAGCAAAACTCTATCCCCAGTAGAAATAAAATTTAGTGATTGCTTAAAAGCCCATTTATCTACTGTATGGACTCTATAAAATTTCCGCAGCTATATACAGGGCGAGAGAATTATTGTAGAAACGGCCCACCAGCCTTTGCTATATCTGCAGAGTGAGAGAATAAAAGATGGGAACCTGTCCAATAGCCGCATAACAGCCTGGACTCTCTCCTTACAAGGCTGGCCTTTAGAAATTCACTATAAACAAAACAAAAGGAATCCAGTCCCACAGGGGCTTGCTGAACTTCATGACTGTACTGCTAAGGATCATGGGGAAGAATTATTAGAAGATGATTTCCTGGAGGAACAATTGCTTTCCCCATATAAAATGTATACTGAGGACCAGTGTCAAACATTACCGGGGGTATATGTTGATGGTTGTTCTTACCATGCCACTATCGATAATGATCGCAGATTAGTCACCGGCATTGGTATAACTTGGGCAAACGGATTCCCAAATATTTCTGTAGGTTTCAAAATTGGACAAAGATCCAGTCAAGTTGCAGAACTCACTGCTGTTCTAAAAACCATTGAAATGGCTATTGAACAAGGTATTCATAAATTTGTGATCATTACGGACTCAAATTATGTGCATGACAGTTTTGTTGAATACCTGCCAGCTTTGAAAAGAAATGGCATGCAGAAAACTAACAACAAACCTGTCAAACATGGCAAGTTGTTCTGTGAAATTGATAAGCTAGTGGTGTCAAATGGTTTAACCATACACTGGAAAAAGACCAAGGGTCATTCCAGAATTCAAGGTCCTGATAAGGAAGGCAATGATCTTGTAGATTCATTTGCAAAACAAGGAGCCATAACCGGAGAGCTGCTTAATATTAACCACTTAGTGGGTGCAATTCAGATAGGTACCTGGTACAATGGAGTCAGGATTCTCCTAGTGATGATATGATCACTAGTCAAAGAGAAGACCCCATTATAGGTATTTTCTATAAACATATAGAAGACCCTGAAAACAACCCCATCTCAAAAGACAATTGTATTGGTAAGGAAGATATTAGAATCTTAATGAAATCCAGATCACAATTCAAGTTACAGTATGGTTTGTTAATTAGAACCTCCAAAACTGGCATACAGCAATGGGTGGTACCCACAAAGTTCAGAGGTCTCATGCTTCAACATTCCCATGATGCACCCACATCTGGCCATCGTGGTGCTAAACTTACGTATGAAATATTGTGTGATTACGCCTTTTGGCCACATATGTTGAAGGATGTTAAAACCTACTGTCAAGGTTGTTTAATCTGCCCACAGTTCCAACCCACTGCACCAACGCATAGAGCGCCATTGCAGAAAAGGGGGATGGTAATGCCATGGTCAGATATACAAATTGATTTTATTGGTCCAGTAATTAGGTCATCAAGAGGCAACAGAAACATGTTGACAGTAACATGCCTATTCACTAAATGGGTAGTGTGCATCAGTGCACCTAAGAATAGTGCTGAAACATGCGCAGCATTGCTCATCAAACACGTGTTTTCCAGATTTGGTTTACCCCAGAGAATCAAATCCGATCAGGGAACCCACTTCACTAGCATACAGAGCAGCCTCTAGTGGTGGTGTAGAGCTTTACAACCAGTCTATTGTGAAAATCCTCAAAAAGTTTGTGAGTGAAACAGGCAAGAACTGGGATGTAAAATTACCTCTGGCCCTAATGGCATTGAGAGCAACCCCAAGTAGTGACTGGTAGAAGAATGGTTCTACCTCAGCATTTACTGTATCGCACCTCAGACCAGAATTTAATAAATGCTGCCACTAAACATTAGTACATAGAGAACCTGAGGAAGCATCTGCAATATGCTTTTGCATTTGCTCAAAGAAACATAGAGAAGACTGCAACTGCTGCTAAAACTTATTATGATTTTAAAACTTCCAAAAAGGAA
>NC_069501.1:1206528559-1206531059 GCF_027579735.1 Bombina bombina | reverse complement strand
TGTGTATGTATATATAAATATATATGTGTGTGTGTGTTCATAAGTATATTGTGTGTATGTATACATAAATATATATATGTGTGTGTGTGTTCATAAGTATATTGTGTGTATGTATATATATAAATATATAAGTGTGTGTGTGTTCATAAGTATATTGTGTGTATGTATATATATATATATATATATATATATATAAATATATATGTGTGTGTGTGTTCATAAGTATATTGTGTGTATATATATATATAAATATATATGTGTGTGTGTGTTCATAAGTATATTGTGTGTATGTATATATAAATATATATGTGTGTGTGTGTGTTCATAAGTATATTGTGTGTATGTATATACAGGGAGTGCAGAATTATTAGGCAAATGAGTATTTTGACCACATCATCCTCTTTATGCATGTTGTCTTACTCCAAGCTGTATAGGCTCGAAAGCCTACTACCAATTAAGCATATTAGGTGATGTGCATCTCTGTAATGAGAAGGGGTGTGGTCTAATGACATCAACACCCTATATCAGGTGTGCATAATTATTAGGCAACTTCCTTTCCTTTGGCAAAATGGGTCAAAAGAAGGACTTGACAGGCTCAGAAAAGTCAAAAATAGTGAGATATCTTGCAGAGGGATGCAGCACTCTTAAAATTGCAAAGCTTCTGAAGCGTGATCATCGAACAATCAAGCGTTTCATTCAAAATAGTCAAGAGGGTCGCAAGAAGCGTGTGGAAAAACCAAGGTGCAAAATAACTGCCCATGAACTGAGAAAAGTCAAGCGTGCAGCTGCCAAGATGCCACTTGCCACCAGTTTGGCCATATTTCAGAGCTGCAAAATCACTGGAGTGCCCAAAAGCACAAGGTGTGCAATACTCAGAGACATGGCCAAGGTAAGAAAGGCTGAAAGACGACCACCACTGAACAAGACACAAAAGCTGAAACGTCAAGACTGGGCCAAGAAATATCTCAAGACTGATTTTTCTAAGGTTTTATGGACTGATGAAATGAGAGTGAGTGTTTATGGGCCAGATGGATGGGCCCGTGGCTGGATTGGTAAAGGGTAGAGAGCTCCAGTCTGACTCAGACGCCAGCAAGGTGGAGGTGGAGTACTGGTTTGGGCTGGTATCATCAAAGATGAGCTTGTGGGGCCTTTTCGGGTTGAGGATGGAGTCAAGCTCAACTCCCAGTCCTACTGCCAGTTTCTGGAAGACACCTTCTTCAAGCAGTGGTACAGGAAGAAGTCTGCATCCTTCAAGAAAAACATGATTTTCATGCAGGACAATGCTCCATCACACGCGTCCAAGTACTCCAAAGCGTGGCTGGCAAGAAAGGGTATAAAAGAAGAAAATCTAATGACATGGCCTCCTTGTTCACCTTCATCTGAACCCCATTGAGAACCTGTGGTCCATCATCAAATGTGAGATTTACAAGGAGGGAAAACAGTACACCTCTCTGAACAGTGTCTGGGAGGCTGTGGTTGCTGCTGCACGCAATGTTGATGGTGAACAGATCAAAACACTGACCGAATCCATGGATGGCAGGCTTTTGAGTGTCCTTGCAAAGAAAGGTGGCTATATTGGTCACTGATTTGTTTTTGTTTTGTTTTTGAATGTCAGAAATGTATATTTGTGAATGTTGAGATGTTATATTGGTTTCACTGGTAAAAATAAATAATTGAAATGGGTATATATTTGTTTTTTGTTAAGTTGCCTAATAATTATGCACAGTAATAGTCACCTGCACACACAGATATCCCCCTAAAATAGCTATAACTAAAAACAAACTAAAAACTACTTCCAAAACTATTCAGCTTTGATATTAATGAGTTTTTTGGGTTCATTGAGAACATTGTTGTCGTTCAATAATAAAATTAATCCTCAAAAATACAACTTGCCTAATAATTCTGCACTCCCTGTATATAAATATATATGTGTGTGTGTGTGTGTGTTCATAAGTATATTGTGTGTATGTATATGTATATATATATAAATATATATGTGTGTGTGTGTTCATAAGTATATTGTGTGTATGTATATATAAATATATATGTGTGTGTGTGTGTGTGTTCATAAGTATATTGTGTGTATGTATTTATAAATATATATGTGTGTGTGTGTTCATAAGTATATTGTGTGTATGTATATATGTATATAAATATATATGTGTGTGTGTGTTCATAAGTATATTGTGTGTATGTATATATGTATATAAATATATATGTGTGTGTGTGTTCATAAGTATATTGTGTGTATGTATATATGTATATAAATATATATGTGTGTGTGTGTTCATAAGTATATTGTGTGTATGTATATATGTATATAAATATATATGTGTGTGTGTGTGTGTGTTCATAAGTATATTGTGTGTATGTATATATATATATAAATATGAGCAGCAGGAGAGCACTCTCACTTCTTAAGTCGATCTGCCAGGGTGCATGCAGGAGTTGAATAGCAATGAACAAATGGCAGCACTCACTGGTGTCCTTTAAATGTATA
>NC_069501.1:1206493559-1206521059 GCF_027579735.1 Bombina bombina | reverse complement strand
ATTACCCATTCACCAGTTTTGCATAGCCAACACAGTTATAATAATATACTTTTAACCTCTGTGATTATCTTGTATCTAAGCCTCTGCAAATTGCCCCTTTATTTCAGTTCTTTTGACAGACTGGCGGTTTAGCCAATCAGTGCATGCTCCCAGATAACTTCACGTGCACGAGCACAGTGTTATCTATATGAAATATGTGAACTAACACCCTATAGTGGTGAAAAACTGTTAAAATGCATTCTGAAAAGAGGTGGCCTTCAAGGTCTAAGAAATTAGCATATGAACCTCCTAGGTTAAGCTTTCAACTAAGAATACAAAGCGAAGAAAGCAAAATTGGTGATAAAAGTAAATTGGAAAATTTTTAAAATGACATGCTCTATCTGAATCATGAAAGTTTATTTTGGCCTAGACTGTCCCTTTAAAAACGTACTTAGAAGCTTCCAGTTCTCTGTTTAAAAGGTTACTGGAACACCCTCTGCAAGTGGGAAATATCAGACACTCCCCCCTCCCCCTTCCTTTGCATATGAAAAGACCCTTTACACAAACAGAAGCAAGCTGGAGTAGGCATACGTCGGTATTCTCCTAAAATGTTGGGGCTTGGTTAGGAGTCTGAAAATCAGAGCAATGTTATTTAAAAATAAGCAAAACTATACATTTCAAAACTAATGGGCTATATAAATAGATCATCTACAAAACATGTATGCAAAGAAACAATGATTGTATAATGTCCCTTTAAGTTATTACAGATACAATACACACCTTCACCAGCTCTCTGAGCTTGAACACTGGTACAAACTTAAACGGACAGGAAACTCAAATTGTTTTCTTTCATGATTCAGATACAATATACAATTTTAATCAACCGTTTACTTCTATTATCTAATTTGCTTTATTATCTTGTTATCCTTTGTTGAAAACCATATATATAGGTAGACTCAGAAGCAACAATGTACTACTGGGAGCTAGTTACCAATTAGTGGCAGCAGATATATGCTTCTTGTCATTGTCTCACTCAGCTAGCTCCAAGTAGTGAATTGCTGCCTCTTCAACAAAGGATAATAAGAGAATGAAGAAAACTTGATAATAGAAGTAAATTAAATAGTTGTTTAAAAGACCACTAATCACAGTATATTTGTATGATAAAAAGGCAATGTAGTAGCACTTAGGGGCCGATTTATTAAGCTCCGTAAGGAACTTGATGCCCCTTGTTTCCGGCGAGCCTTCTAAAGACTGCTGCTCCATAACTTGTCTGCCTGCTCTGAGGCTGCAGACAGAAATCAACCCGATCGAATACGATCGGGTTGATTGACACCCCCTGCTAGCGGCCGAGTGGCGGCAAATCTGCAGGGGGCAGCATTGCACCAGCAAGCAGTTCACAAGAACTGCTGGTGCAATGATAAATGCAGACGGCGTATGCTGTCAGCATTTATAGATGTGCGGCGGACATGATACGCTACATTGTATAATGTCCGCTCGCACTATGATATATATACCCCTTAGTCTGAACTTCAAATGAGTAGTAGATTTTGTTCTGATAAATTTCAAAGTTATGTCTATTTTTCACTCCTCTTGTATCATGTGACAGCCATCAGCCAATCACAAATGCATATACGTATATTCTGGGATTTCTTGCACATGCTCAGTAGAAGCTGGTAACTCAAAAAGTGTAAAGACTGTGCACATTTTGTTAATCAAAGTAAATTGGGAAGTTGTTTAAAATTGCATGCTCTGTCTGAATGATAAAAGAAACAGTTGGGTTTCATGTCCCTTTAACTAAGGTGAAACTGACAGGAATTTGGTTGATTATTTTCATCTGAGTCCTGTTACTTTACTGCTCACTGGCTGACAAAGACAAACCGACTGAAATAATTGTTTATTCAGCACAGTAATATCAGTTAAACAAAAATAAACCACAAAACATTCTTTTTGAGGGTCTAATATATAAACCTCGTCGCTCAGGCAACATGATCTAGGAAGTCTTGTCAGTGCGGCAAGGCTCTCAAAAGCAAAATAAGAAACACAAATTTTATCTTGAGAAATGTTTATGTTGCTATGTAGTGATCTTTATGTGAAACAGAGACTCCTACATTACAATACAAGGTCTAAAAAAATCCCAAAGCTTTTGTGTGATTTCTCTACATAGCGGCAAAGTTTTGAATATCAGGCCCTTACAGACCAGATGATGAGTATTCGCTCTTCTAAACAAAAGGGCTTACTGGTAAAAATGTTCTCTAAGTAGTGTTTGATAAAGGCAGAATATATCTGCAGCACATATCCCAGCACATAAATGTAGCTCCTGTGAATAATGGAAATTAGGCATGTGCATTCGGGTAATTTGTGATCTTCCGAATGCGGAAGAAGGTGGTCGCTTTCGGCATTCAGCTATTTTCAGAGCTGGATTAGCACAAGTCGTAGTGTATTGAACTTTCACAAAAAGGAATCCGGCTCCAAAAAGAGACAAATGCTGCAAGCGACCGCCTTCTCCTGCATTCGAATTATCGCGAATTACGCAAATGCACATGCCTAATGGCCATAATCATAATGGATTAGCTTGGAGCACACCTGCAGACAAATAATTAAAAAGGAATGTGCCTCTTCCATTTTTAAAGGTATACTGTACTATAAAATTTGTGTTCCAAATGGCTTGTTATACCTACTGCAGAATATTAAATGTGTGGGAAATTGTTCCTTTATGTCTATTTCTGTATTTGTAATAGCTGATTTTTCCATTAAATCCATCACCTAGGACATGCCCACAAAAATGGGCTGAGCTTACAAGTATTTATGTTATGTATGGAAGTGTTAATTATGGCTGAGGGGTTGAATAAGTACAAGCAGCTGTTTTAGAAATTAGTCAGTGCTATTGTCTTGTCTTTATTTTATAAAGCTTTTCTGCTGAGCAACAATAACTATTTAAAATAACAAATAAAGGTAAATTAGCTGTTTGCAAACAATTAAAGATGCTCCAGCTGGTAAATTGGACCATTGGGAACATATAGGCCTATATTACAAGTGGTGAGGTAATGCTAGCGTAGGACCCAATATGCAGTATCACTAGACTGTGCTAAGATTACCATACAATTTGATATTACAAGTTTGTTGTAAAACAGATTTGCCAGTGAAGGGTTAGCGATGCCGACATTACTATAGCGCACTCATTACTTTCAATGGATATTGCGACCTTCGCTAAATATCACTATTACAAGTTGAAATTTATGGGTTGCACTCTAGCAAAAGCCCAATACTGATAGAAGAATTAGCGCGACCTGAGATCCAAAGTAAAGTGTAAGGATTAAAAAAAAAAAATTCACATTGCACTCTTATATACACATTAATTAAAAAAATTAAAACATTTTCCATTAAAATAACATCAATATGTGGGGCGTGTCCGGGGGACAGCCATGTATAGCCGTGAAAATAGAGGCTCTTAATGTACTACGGCTAATCCTCGGATTATCCATGTCATTGCTATCAATCCAGGAATATACTATACACGCACCACTTTATGAAACTCTACTGTACAAATTGTTACCAGATTTGAGACGATCGCATCACTTAGAGCCTTATTCTGGACTGAGCAGATTTACTTAACCACTGACACTAAATAGCAATATGGGGGAGACTCAAGTAAACCTATATGCCTTATTGGCAGAATTTGATCGGAAGATGGTTGATGGGTTTAGCGATCTTCTATGTACTATCATGTGCATTCTTGAGGAAGATGGGGGCAGACAACCTTTACATGTGAAAGATGCTCCTAAGCTAACGGAGATCCTATATGATATCACGCAGACCTCAGTCCCTCCAATTGAGGAGTCTACAAGTACCCAAGACTACATTGAGTGAAAAGCTACTGACCCTGAGATATATACCCCTGTGGACCTACTTTTTGTGCTGTTAAACTAAGGCAACATGTTTACAAGTTGTCATGGTCCAGACTAAACTGTGCACAAGTAGAACTCAATTGGATCACACAAGGAGTACTCTTTCTTCGTTTCATATTGCTGTCCATTTAATATGCCTGCCTATATATCTTGCTATCTGGAGGTAGTTTAGGAGTTAGTTATACTTTATACAATGTTTTATTATTAGTAGCCTACATTTTATGAGCCATGAGAATGTTCTCTGTTAGTTATCTAGATTACACTATTAATATTATGTGTGTGAGCGCCATATACTAACTATATGTTAATATCATGTGACCTACTACTTACTACTATTACAATGGCTGAGGGGGATTTTGTTAATATATGTACTCATATTTTATATGTTTCAATAGCTAATGGGCGGTCCTGGTTCCCTTCCCCAACCTCAGCTGGCGAGGGTTGGAGGGAAGTCTGGATAATAGTCTGTAGCAGTGACAATCAGATTCAACTGCCTCATTCATCTCATGGCATATAGACCTCGATAGATATTTACTGTCAGCTACATCAGCATCTTGCCTTTGCCAATGTAGACGCAATTGTTATGCCATACTAATATATTAATGTCATAGCGGTGACTATCAGAATGCAAGGCTCAATGATACCCCACAGGAAAATACAAAAGCTTGTAGGTTAATCCTCCTGCCCCCTAATTTACTATTGTAGACAGCCAGGTGTTCATGTGCACAACATAGTAGCATATGCTACCTACTTGGCTTCTTTTGCCCATGGTACTCATCATCAGGTGTTTGTAACTGAAGTCACAGAGCAATCACAGGTCTTCTGTAATAATACCAGTAGAGGTCTAGTTCTCTATTGTTCATTTTGATATAAGCAAGCCTCAAATTGGTACATGATGACATTAATGTACGGCCTGATGCCTAAATACAGGGGGGGCATTGGATACCTGTGTACTCTTAACAGTTTATGTTCATTTTTTAGATGCTTGCAGACTTGCTTTTATAAGCTCACCTTGTATGTCTGTAACTAAAGATTGTTAGCAGTTATTAGAAGTGTTCAGTTTGATAGTTAGGACTCTCCAGATGGGATGTACGCTTTGAATGATGATATGCTTCCACCTCTATCCTGTATTACTTAATATGCCTCATATTTTAGAGCTGTAATATAGACTTGTGTGCAGCGAAAAAAATTGGTTTTGGTTCGTTTCGGATGTTTTAAAATTTCGTTTTTGGATCGATTCGAATTCTGATACATTCGAATGCATTCGTTTCAGATTCATTCGGATTAGGATTTGTATTTGGTTTGGATTCGATTTGTTAATTTGGAAGTTCGGTATGTGTTAGGTGGGATGTGCTGTGTATTAGACTAGTATTATGTACTGTAATATTAGGTGTAACCCATAGCAGAGTGATATAACCTAATATACAGTACAATACTAGTATAATTGTGATTAGTCCATGGCCATCCGAATGTTACGAATAAATCCGAACTAATTCGGATTTATTCGTTAGATTCAGTGCTACGGTAATTCGGAAATTCAAATCGATCCGAATCTCTGAATTTGACAAATTCGTCCGAATTTTAATTCGGAACGAAACGAAATGCACATGTCTACTGTAATACTTCACTCAAAGTTCACCTAGGATTAATGGATGGGTGCCACCTTAAAGATAGAGTGTTCGTTTTAATATTTTACCTTACCTAAACCGGTTAATATCTTTCCCCTACAGCAAGACTTATCAACTTACTTACCCCACTAGCTTAATCTACCACACAGATGAACACTTAATTCATCCATGACCTACAAGCTTGATTTTGCGCTGGTCATGCAGGAACAAGTGGGTAGATGCCCCAATATATATTTTACAACATCATGTGTAGCTATTATCTCCTATGGAAAAGCTCTCTACGATTGGCAGGCTCCTCTATGATTAGCCCATTTCTGTCCCTATCACTAACCAGTCACACTACAGTTACTCTTCCCGTATCTGGTAAACTTTCCTTCCTCAGATAATAATTTTACTCCTCCACATCCTATTTCATTTCATGTCATGTTATATCGTCATATATTTGATAATATCCACCTAATAGCACTACGATCCATACGTGACCACTTCATCTCAAGCGGTGCCTACCCGCTGAAAAACTATCTTGAACGTGTCATTGGGCCCAATAAGGTCTCTGACATGACTACCATGTCCAAGCAATTTTTTTCTCCTATATTAAAAGGTCCCTGAGTGGCCAGCTAACTAGTCATTTATGAAAACTTTTACACATATGAAATGGAGGTTTCAGTTAATATTTTGCCACTTCTTATGTTTATTTTTTTATTTTACCTATTTCATTGTATTGTGTCCTATGACGAACTGCTGTCATTTCCGATATGCACCATTTATTGTATGTTTTCTTTTCTGCAAAACCTCAATAAATTATTATGTAAATCAAAATAACATCAATCAGAAATACAGTGTAGATATTGTTAATGTTATAAATAATTATTGTAACTATAAATGGCTGATTTTTAATGGGATATCTACTTTATGAGAACTGAGGCCCATTATCAGCAACCATCTGCCCTGTGTTTCAATGGCACATTGTGTTTGCTAATCAAAGTTGTTCATTTATTGATCATTAGAAAACCCTTTTACAATTATGCTAGGACAGTTGAAAACTGTTGTGATGCTTAAATAAGTAATACAAATGGCCTTCATTAGACTTGTTGAGTATCTGGAGCATCAGCAATTGTGGGTCCGATTACAAGATGGCCAGAAACAAAGAAATTGCCAAGAAACTGAAGATCTCATACAACACTTTGTACTACTCCCTCACAGAACAGTGCAAACTGTCTCTAACCCGAATAGAAAGAGGCATGAGAGGCGCTGGTGCACAATTGAGCAAGAAGACAAATACATTAGAGTGTCTAGTTTGAGTAACAGACTCCTCACAGGTCTTCAACTGGCAGCTTTATTAAATAATAACCTTTTATCAGCTGTGTGTGAGTCCAAGTATAGCTAGTAGTCTTTGGGCGTTTGCACCATATGTTATCCTCAGTCCCACAGTTAACTTGTGTCTTTACCTGTATTCCGGACTTCCACAGATAGCAGTTAGAGAGAGGTGCTTAAGACCTACGGTCTTTCACTATTACCTGATTCCCAAGTGTAGCAGGGCTTGTATAATTTTTGCCTTAAGGTGTTTTTGCCAGAGATCCTTCCTCGATCTTACCCGGTGTTCTATCGAGAACCCCAATACATCAAAAACTCCAACCTGACGTCACCTCCGATGATTTCATAAATCTGATTTGTCTGTGTGTCAGTGAGTGACAGGATTCACAACCAATCAGATAGGCACTGTAATCGCCTATCTTCACTATCTATTTTGCCTCCGTCTGGGGGGGTTCATTTGGGGTGTATGCCAGAGGATCTGCGGTGCGCCCTCCAAGACAGGCAAAACAGATAGTGAAAATAGAAGACTCACCGGAAGTGAGGTCAGATTGGAGTTTTTGAGGAATTAGAGTTCTCGACAGAACACCGGCACTGATTCCACTCGGCTGCTGATAGAATAGCAGTTCAGACGCTTTGCGTAACGTGTTGTCACTCAGCCAATCAGCGCTGTTGAAAAACGGCTGCTACACTCAGGAATTGGGTAAGAGTGAAAGACCGTACGTCTTAAGCACCTCTTTGCAACTGCTATCTGTGGAAGTCCGGAATACAGGTAAAGACACAAGTTAACTGTGGGAGTGTGGAGAGGAGGAAAACATATGGTGTAAACGCCCAATCAGCATAAACTACTAGCTATACTTGAACTCGGCACAGCTGATAAAAGGTTATATCGCAGTATAAGGTGATATTGAACTAAAGGTGGCATATGGATTTTGAATCTATAACAAGTGGCTACAAATGCTTATAAGTTTATATGTAGATAAGAAACATTTATGACACTAATCACATGTTTTAAGAATTGGTTTTAGCTTACTGTGTGAACTTTAAAGTGTGAACATTAGAATTTTTAGAAGTGACCGGTCACACATTTTTTTATATTGTTAAAAAATACAAATAAATGTTTTTCTTTTATATATATATATATATATATATATATATATATATATATATATATATATATATATATATATATATATATAGTCAATTCCTTTTTCTTTTTGAGATATTTATTTTCCTTTCTACTAGTCTGTATGTTTTGCTGCACAGCGCTGTTCTAGATTACCTTTTTTGTATACTATTTATTGCAACGGCCATAGGGGAGAGCTGTTTTTTCTATAATAGAAATTGTGTGTGTTTATCTTGAATTGCTGTTTTATTTTTTTTAATCCAATCATGATGTCATCATCGCTCCGTCGATCGGACACACTCTGTCCCTGTGAATAACAGTATGAGACGTTTTAGTCTGCCTCACCTTGATTGTTGGATCTATGGTATTTGTACACCCACTTAGTTGTTTTCACAGTAAGTGTATTAACTTTTGTGCATGTATATTCTATTGCAACAGTGGCTGTATATCCAACTTTTATACCATGATTTTTTGATCCATACGCTATCCCACTCATTGTTCATATTTGTCAGAGATTGAGATTTCTGTTTTCCCCATGCGTGTATTTTAGCACTTTACTTATGTCCACTGTTCTATCATAAGTGATAGTTGATTTATGATATGGTTATATACAGCTTGTTATGTTTACCTTGGTTGCCATGGCAAACATTTAGCGTTTTTTTCTTTTGAACTAGGGGGTGGGGTTTTTGTTTTCACTTGTTGTTTGCTTATAAATTGCTGCATTACACATTGTTACTTTGAGGCCTACTTATCAAGCCATCAACTTACTTGCATTCAACTGCACCAATATGCTCGCCTGACATCGCCTAACATCACCTGAATACGCTCTCCATATTTATATAAAAAGCTGTCAAAAAGCTGCGTACCAAGTACGGGGTGATGAGCAGCAGACTGCTGTTAACTAAACAGTCATTGATCTCGCTGCTCTTCAGCTTTTTAACACCTTTATTTGTATACTGTCACTAAACACCACCACTATACTAAACTGTATAACCCCTATCCCGCCGCTCCCAGACCCCGCTGCAACAAAATAAAGTTATTAACCCCTATACCGCTGCTCCCGGAGCCCACCGAAACTCTAATAAAATTATTAACCTCTATTCCGCTGCTCCCCGACACCGCCGCAAATAACTAAATGTATTAACCCCTATCCCTACGCTCCCGGAGCCCACCGCAACTAACTAAAGGTATTAACCCCTATCCCGCCTCTCCTGGAGCCCTCAGCAACTAACTAAAGGTATTAACCTCTAAACCTCTGGCCTCCCACATCACTACCACTTACTATACCTATTAACCCCTATCCCGCCGCTCCCAGACCCCGCTGCAATGAAATAAAGCTATTAACCCCTATACCGCTGCTCCCGGAGCCCACCGCAACTCTAATAAAATTATTAACCTCTATTCCGCCGCTCCCGGACACCGCCGCAAATAACTAAATGTATTAACCCCTATCCCTACGCTCCCGGAGCCCACCGCAACTAACTAAAGGTATTAACCCCTATCCCGCCACTCCCGGAGCCCTCCACAACTAACTAAAGGTATTAACCTCTAAACCTCTGGCCTCCCACATCACCACCACTTACTATATCTATTAACCCCTAAACCACCAGCACCCCACATCGCCATAAACTAAATTAACCTATTAACCCCTAAACCTAACAACCCACTAACTTTATATTAAATATTAACTCATCTCTATCTTATAATAAATTTAAACTTTCCTTTAGAATTAAATTAAGCTATATTAAACTATTAATTAACCTACCCTATTATACTAAAATTACATTAAATTACATTAAACTACATTAAACTATATTAAACTAATAATTAATCTACCCTATTATACTAAAATTACATTAAACTATATTAAACTAATAATTAATCTAGCCTAACTGTTATACTAAAATTACATTAAACTACAAATTAAATTAACTATATTATATATTTAAAAACCTAACTCTACTCAAATAATTTAAATCTACAATAAAAAATTACAAAGTTACAAAAAACTAACAACTAAGTTATAAAAAAAAATAAACACTGTTACACAAAATAAAAAATAAATTATTAAAGATTTAAACTAATTACACCTAATCTAATAGCCCTATGAAAATAATAAAGCCCCCCAAAATAAAAAACCCTAACCTACAATAAACTACAAATAGCCCTTAAAAGGGCCTTTTGCGGGGCATTGCCCCAAAGAAATCAGCTCTTTTACCTGTAAATAAAGAATAAAAATACCCCCCCAACAGTAAAACCCACCACCCACACAACCAACCGCCCAAATAAAACCCTAACTAAAAAAACCTAAGCTCCCCATTGCCCTGAAAAGGGCATTTGGATGGGCATTGCCCTTAAAAGGGCATTTAGCTCTATTGCTGCCCAAACCCTAATCTAAAACTAAAACCCACCCAATAAACCCTTAAAAAAACCTAACACTAACTCCTGAAGATCCACTTACAGTTTTGAAGATCCAACATCCATCCTCAAAGAAGCCAGGAGAAGTCATCATCGAAGCCGGCAGAAGTCTTCATCCAAGCAACTGAAATCTTCATCCAAGCCCGCAGAAGTCTTCACCCAGATGGCATCTTCTATCTTCATCCATCCGGCGCGGAGCGGTTCCATCTTCAAGACATCCGACACAGAGCATCCTCTTTGTTCGACGTCTTCTTGAATAATGAATGTTCCTTTAAATGACATCATCCAATATGGCGTCCCTTAGATTCAGATTGGCTGATAGAATTCTATCAGCCAATTGGAATTAAGGTTGAAAAAATCCTATTGGCAATCAGCCAATAAGATTGAGCTTTCATCCTATTGGCTGATCCAATCAGCCAATAGGATTGAGCTTGCATTCTATTGGCTAATTGGATCAGCCATTAGGATGAAAGCTCAATCCTATTGGCTGATTGCAACAGCCAATAGGATTTTTTCAACCTTAATTCCGATTGGCTGATAGAATTCTATCAGTCAATTGGAATCTAAGGGACGCCATCTTGGATGACGTCATTTAAAGGAACATTCATTGTTGAAGACGTCGAAGGAAGAGGATGCTCCGCATCGGATGTCTTGAAGATGGAGCCGATCCACGCCGGATGGATGAAGATAGAAGATGCCGTCTGGGTGAAGACTTCTATGGGCTTGGATGAAGACTTCAGCTGCTTGGATGAAGACTTCTGCTGGCTTCGATGAGGATGGATGTCAGATCTTCAAAACTGTAAGTGGATCTTCGGGGGTTAGTGTTAGGTTTTTTTAAGGGTTTATTGGGTGGGTTTTAGTTTTAGATTAGGGTTTGGGCAGCAATAGAGCTAAAAGCCCATTTAAGGGCAATGCCCATCCAAATGCCCTTTTTACAGGTAAAAGAGCTGATTTCTTTGGGGCAATGCCCTGCAAAAGGCCCTTTTAAGGGCTATTTGTAGTTTATTGTAGGTTAGGTTTTTTTTTTTATTTTGGAGGGCTTTTTTATTTTCATAGGGCTCTTAGATTAGGTGTAATTAGTTTAAATCTTTGATAATTTATTTTTTATTTTGTGTAACTTAGTGTTTATTTTTTTTGTAACTTAGTGTTTGTTATTTTTTGTAACTTAGTTGTTAGTTTTTTGTAACTTTGTAATTTTTTGTTGTAGATTTAAATTATTTGAGTAGGCTTTGGTGTTTAAATATATAATATAGTTAATTTAATTTGAAATTTAATGTAATTTTAGTATAATAGTTAGGGTAGATAAATTAATAGTTTAATATAGTTTACTATAATTTTAGTATAATAGTTAGGGTAGATTAATTAATAGTTTAATATAGTTTAATGTAATTTTAGTATAATAGTTACGGTAGATTAATTAATAGTTTAATATAGTTTAATTTAAATCTAAAGGTAAGATTAAATTTATTATAAGATAGGGATGAGTTAATATTTAATATAAAGTTAGCGGGTTGTTAGGTTTAGGGGTCAATAGGTTAACTTAGTTTATGGCGATGTGGGGGGCTGGCGGTTTAGGGGTTAATAGGTTTAGTAAGTGCTAGTGATGTGGGAGGCCAGGGGTTTATGGGTTAATACATGTATTTAGTCCGGGAGCGGCAGGATAGGGGTTAATAACGTTATGTAGGTGGCAGCGGTGTCGGGGCGGTAGATTAGGGGTTAATAAGTATAATGTAGGTGGCGGCGGTGTAGGGGGCGGCAGATTAGGGGTGTTTAGACTCGGGGCTTATGTTAGGGTGATAGGTGTAAACATAACTTTTAATCTCCCATAGGAATCAATGGGATATCGGGCAGCAGCGAACATGAGCTTTCTCTGCTTTCAGACTCCCATTGATTCCTATGGCATCCGCCGCTTCTAGGGCAGCGGATTGAAAACCAGGTACGCTGGGCCGGAATAGTGCCGAGCGTACCTGGTAGGTATTTGTTAACTAGCAAAAGTAGTCAGATAGTGCCGAATTTGCATTCGGAACATCTGTAGTGACGTAAGCATCAATCTGTGTCAGACTGAGACCGGCGGATCGTATGTTACGTCACAGATTTCAACTTTTGCTGGTCTGTAGGGTTTGATAACTAAGGGGAATCAGGCTTGCCACAATTACGCTGCGGAATTCCAGCGTATTTGTGGTTGACGGCTTGATAAGTAGGCCTCTATGTCTGAGGAAGGGGATACGTTCCCCGAAATGTCACATTAAAGGCACCTGTCTTTTAAAGTCCAGCGAGTGCAAGCTTCTTTTGTTTATTTATGATAATATTTTGCATGCACCCTGGCTATTTGACCATGAAGTGAGAGTGCTCTCCTGCTGTATATTATATAATATATATATATATATATATATATATATACACACACACACACACACAAGACATTATGGATAAGCACTAATAAACAGATTGGGCGCCATGTACTAAGCTTCGAAGTGACCGTCCGTCTGTATTTCCGCGTCAAAATTTGCTCACGATCTGCTTCTCGTATGTATCAATCTGCGATCTGCTCGAAAAACCACTATTTTTCATCAGCGATCGTAATTTTACTCAACTCATCGTTCCGAAGCCTTTTTCCACTTACTACATGTTCGATCGCACGTAAATTCGCTGTAATCAGAAATTATGAATGTTACAACTAATCCGCCCGCTCCAACTTTCACTGTAACTTCGCGTGATTTGCTTCGCGACCATTTAGGTAGCGAATACAATAGCAAACTAAAGTACTTAAGTGAAAGGACTAGACTACTATTGTAGCATTATTGGTTTTTGGATCAGTGAATGAAGATGGAGACAGTTTTACACATGTTTCTTTTCCGATTAATTCAATTACGAGGAAGAAGGGCTATACAGGCACCGGTTGACAACTTGCAAAGAAGGAGAGGTAGAAGAATCAGAGTCCCTAGAGTTTTCCTTCCACGTATGGGTTTGGAAAGCATTTCTGATCGAGCGCCTGGGGTTTGCTTGACTCGACTACCATAAATATTGTCATAATATTCGAGTACTAGATCAACAAGTACAACATTCTGTTGATTCGAGAAGTTAGGGTTGCGAGTCTTCTTAGAAGTAGCAGAATCTCCGGAGCAAGCCATCTTGTCAAAGTGAATACCGAAAAGTAAATAAACAATATTCTAAGATTTCTGGGAAAATGCACATTCTTATACATGTCAGCAGCCAGACGTTGCCGCTTGTCTGGCGATTATGACACCTAGATCGTCACGTGGGTAAAGAACTAAACCAATCAGGTCGCAGACTGCTTCTTAACTTTGCTCTTTCGCGCCGAACAAAGCTTCAAAGTTATCAATAATCCGATTGTCTTCGACACACAATAGACGCGAAATTTTACGGCTTGGTTTTTAGTACATTCATGTAACGAAGTGCCATCCGCATGGTGCGAATGCCGGCGGGTTATTTCGATACGGTCTGTGCGAAAAAATTGACGCCTTAGTACATGGCGCCCATTATAACTAAAAGGATATAAATTCAGGGTGTAGTAATGCTTGAGACTAAGGTGTACTCCAGGTAAAAAACCTCAAGAAAATAATATAGATAAAAATAGGTGTCTCCGCACTACCAAGCAATTAATATGTCAAAGAAATTAAATTCAATTACAAGAGGTATATATATTAAATAAAGAAAATAGTAATTTAATGTACATCAGCTACAAATATATAAAGAACATTCTATATGCAGTGCATAATTCTTCAAATATGCAAATACACAGTAAAAAAACAAAACACAGAAATACTGGATTTCCCCAGTACTAGAATATAGAATGTAGACATGAGTCCAAACTCTGTAATAGGCCAGGCCCTTAGGCTGAAATGTTCAGTAATAGAACTATGTATGTCTTAAGGATATAAGCAATCTGTAAGTCTACAAGCAAATGCAGCAGGGTTGTATGCAAGCGGTATAAGGTGCAGAACCCGCTGAACCCGCTTGCAGCCAATAGGATTGAGCATCCATCCTATTGGCTGATCCAATCAGCCAATAGAATGAGAGTTCAATCCTATTGGCTGATTGGATCAGCCAATAGGATGAAAGCTCAATCTTATTGGCTGAATGCAACAGCCAATAGGAATTTTTCCCCTTTAATTCCTATTGGAATGTAAGGGATGCCATCTTGGATGACGTCACTTAAAGGGAAACTTCATTTTCCTGTGGATTTCGTAAGAAGAGGATGCTCCGCGCCGGATGTCTTGAAGATGGACCCAATCCGCGATGGATGGATGAAGATAGAAGATGCTGTTTGGATAAAGACTTCTGCCCGCTTGGATGAAGACTTCTGCTGGCTTCGAGGAGGACTTCTGCCCGCTTGGATGAAGACTTCTGCCGCTTGGATGAGGATGGATGTCCGGTCTTCGAAAACTGTTAGTGGATTGTCGGGGGTTAGTGTTACCTTTTTTTAAGGGTTGGGTGGGTTTTATTTTTAGATTAGGGTTGTGGGCAATGTAAAAGAGCTAAATGCCCTTTTAAGGGCAATGCCCATCCAAATGCCCTTTTCAGGGCAATGTTTAGCTTAGGTTTATTTAGATAGGTTTTTATTTGGGGGGTTTGGTTGTGTGGGTGGTGGGTTTTACTGTTGGGGGGTTGTTTGTATTTTTTTTTTACAGGTAAAAAAGCTGATTTCTTTTAGGCTAGGTTTTTTTTTATTTTGGGTGGGCTTTTTTATTTTGATAGGGCTATTAGATTAGGTGTAATTCATTTTTATTTTTGATAATTTTGTTTTTTATTTTGTGTAATTTAGAGTTTATTTTTTTGTAATTTAGATAAATGCATTTGATTAATTTAATTTATTTTATTTTATTGTAATGTTAGTTTTTAGTGTAAGGCAGGTTAGGTTTTATTTTACAGGTAAGTTTGTATTTATTTTAACTAGGTAGTTAGTAAATAGTTAATAACTATTTACTAACTAGTCTACCTAGCTAAAATAAATAGAAACTTACCTGTGAAATAAAAATAAAACCTAAGATAGCTACAATGTAACTATTAGTTATTTTTTAGCTAGCTTAGTTTTTTTTTTACAGGTAAGTATTTAGTTTTAAATCGGAATTATTTAGATATTAATTGTAAGTTTAATTTAGATATATTTTAATTATATTTAAGTTAGATGGTGTTAGGGTTAGAGTTAGGGTAAATGCTTAGGGTTAGGGTTACATTAGGGTTAGGTTTAGGGGTTAATATATTTATGTACAGTTAGTGATGTGGGAGGCCAGAGGTTTAGGGGTTAATAGTTTATTTTAGTATATTTTGTGGTGGGAGCTTGCGGTTTAGGGGTTAATATGTTTATTATAGCGGCGGTGTGGGCGGACGGCAGATTAGGGGTTAATAATTGTTAAATAGTGTTTGCGATGCGGGAGTGCGGCGGTTTAGGGGTTGATAGGTTTATTATAGTGGCGATGATGTCGGGGAGCAGCGGAATAGGGGTTAATATTTTTTTAAAGTGGCGGCAATGTCCGGAGCAGCAGATTAGGGGTTAATATTTTTATTATAGTGTTTGTGATGCGGGAGGGCCTCAGTTTAGGGGTTAATAGGTAGTTTATGGGTGTTAGTATACTTTTTAACACTTTAGTTAAGAGTTTTATGCTACAGCTTTGTAACGTAAAAATCATAACTACTGACTTTAGATGGCGGTATGGATCTTGTGCTTTTAGACTGTACCGCTCACTTTTTGGCCTCCCAGGCAAAACTCGCAATATCGGCGCTATAGAAGTCCCATTGAAAAAGGACTTTTTTAAAAGTGCGGTACTGACGTTGCGTGACGGCCAAAAAGCTGTGCGGTACACCTATACCTACAAGACTCATAATAGCAGCGTTAGGGAAAAAGCATCGTTATGAAGCATAACGATGCTTTTTCACTCATAACGCAAAACTCGTAATCTAGCTGAGTGTTTACAGACACACGTTTCTAAAGTATATACTGTGAACATCAGACTTGTAAATGTGTCTGATGAAAGTCTTATTAAATGTTTGAAGGCTTGACTTATGATATACTGTACATGTTAAGTGTATGAGAGTGGTAGTGAGTTAAAACAGGTTAGCTCTAAGCCATTGTCTATGGATAGTGCAGACTCTGCTAAAAAGGTTTACATGTGCAGGGAAATATATTTTTTCCCAATAAATGATTGACAAGGAATCTTGTATTCATTGTGTAACGTTTATTTAGAACACTATATCATAATGTTTTGCTTCAAGTGAATCAATTGGCTTTACAAAATACAAACTTTAATATACAGCATATTTCTCTCAAAACAACCAATTTTCAATAGATAGGTGCATAATTCGCTATTTGTGTAGAAAAGAAGCTCAACTCAAAATATCCATGAAACTAGATTTTCTAGGTGTGTTTTAATATATCTGATGTTAGAACTAAACAAGGACTGAAAACACACTGTAGCTATGGCACATTATGAGGGAATTGCAAATGTATGTACGTATAATTTAAATAATTTGACTGAACAGTATTTTTACAACAAATAAAAAATAAACTAGCTGCTATTAATCTATTTGCAAAAGTAATACACTGTTAATAACAGACCCTGCTTCTAACCTGGCAGAAGCAGATTTTGTTGTCATAAACAATTCATGCATTCCTATGATGTAACTGCCAAAAGTCTGCCCAGGGAAACCAGGACAGGAGGAATGGTGATAATACATTTTTGGTTAGCAGCCCAATGTTTGGGTAGCTTTAAAGGGATGGTAAATTCTGACAAACTGCTCAACAAATCTGTAAAGGTCTTATCCTAACTAGCATATCGATATGCTTCTCACTTAACCTATTCATCATTACACTGAATAATTTTACTTTTATTCCAGCAACAATACTGTATTGTTTGTCAGAATTTACCATCCCTTTAAGAATGGTTTCGAGTGATCTTGGAATTTGGATGTCCAATGGAAATGGTTTATGTTCTATAGTGAGAGGTTTCACACATATGACCCAATTTATTATACTACTGATGAACAAGATTCCTAGGCAGACAGACATATCCATCTGCCTTCAATGGAAGTGAGGCAGTATCCTCTGCCAGAATTTAACACTGCACAAGCAACTAATTGTAGACTGCCCTCCAGCTTTTTATCCACCAATTCCTTTAGATAGGGACATGTCAGTCATCTTGGATGCATAATGATAAGAGAGATTAGGAAGCAGAGTTCTTCTTGCTGCTTCTTAACTTGCAGCTTCAGTCTCATATGAAAGAACCAGCAACACAAGGCCTCATTAGCTGCAAACACACATTTATAAATTGAGCCCATAAAACAGCCAACAGATAGTTTTGGGGATGCTGGGGTTCATTATTGTTGCACCTCAAAATCAAAGATAGTAGCAGCAATGGTTTTCCAAAGCAGTTGAAGTTTTAGAAGACCGATATTCTACCCATGACAAGGAAACAAGTTAATAAGGGAGAAAGGGCGCGGTTAAAAATAAATAAATGCAGACATAATTATTAGAAGGTGAAATTCACCCTAGTATTACTCTACAATAGAATTGTTTTAATTCTCACTTTCTACAACGGCACGATA
The DNA here is from genome assembly GCF_027579735.1 of Bombina bombina. Lineage (NCBI taxonomy): Eukaryota > Metazoa > Chordata > Amphibia > Anura > Bombinatoridae > Bombina > Bombina bombina. The sequence goes on along the minus strand of NC_069501.1, from coordinate 1,206,503,129 downwards.
AACTGTTCCAGGCTGTATTCTGAAGGATATCAGGGATGAAGACATAAATGCAGGACAGAGGTTTCACTTTAGGAGGGATTAACCTGATGTAAGGCCTCTGCTATGATCGTGACTAGCTGTATTTGCACTGGCACCAGGACAACGTTATCTGATATGGCTACACCTCACTGACGGGGCCCAATGAAGGCCGAAATGATCATCTGGGGTTGCTGTGTTCCTTGTTCAGGGAGGAATTGCCTGGTCTTTCTGCGCTGAACTGACCGTAATAGGCGGGATCAGTAGAGTTCTACTCTATGAAAAGCATTACTGTGCTAAAAGAAGCTGCACCCAGGTGGTAAATCGCCTTAGAACAGGCTAACAATGACATTGAGCCAGTTGTTTGTCCCTGTGAGTGCACTTCTCTCTGTATAAATATATATACTGTATATATATCTATTTATACACACACACACACTGGTGACATCTACCCTATATGAAATAACTCTTTTAAACATCATGCTGAATATATGAATTTTTAATCTACCAGTGCTCTGCTTTTTTTTTTCTTCAGTAGAAAATATAATGAGTTTTGTTTGTGCTTTATCGGATATGCAAAATGACAGCTGTTGGACTACTGTAGATTGCCCCTGTGACTGATTCTCCATAGATGAGCTAATCCCAGCTCTCAACCTGTAGGAAGCCACAAACCGGCCAACATTCTGATATCATCCTACACACATTACATGGCACTGTGTTATTTTATAGCAATTCTCCGCTACTGCATCTCCTGTTAACCTTTATTTCAACAGATTTAACAAAATACACTTTTTACTTGCATGAGAGCTATTGAAAGAAATAATAATTAAATTACAACTTTAAAATAGGAAGTTATATTATAAGAATAAATATATACCGCTTTCCTTAATACAGAACTTGACAAATGTCTTCTTAATCCAAGAACCAGAACAAAAATGAGCCAGCAATGCTTTCATATATATATTGTCTGTTTATATGTGTATTTGTGTGTGTTTGTGTTTGTGTGTGTGTGTGTGTAAATGTGTGTGTTTGTGTGTGTATGTGTGTGTTTATATGTGTATGTGTGTGTTTATATGTGTGCGTGCGTTTGTGTGTGTGCATGTGTGTGTTTTTGTGTATTTATGTGCGTTTTTGTGTGAATGTGTATGCGTGTTTATATGTGTGTTTATGTGTGTGTTTGTGTATGTATGTGTATGTATGTGTGTGTTTGTGTGTGTTATGTATCTGTTTATGTGTTTGTTTGTGAGTTTATGTGTGTTTTTATGTGTGTGTATGTATGTTTATGTGTGTATGTGTGTATTTATGTGTGTGTTTGTATATGTGTGTGTTTGTCTTTGTATGTGTGTGTGTTTATGTTTATGTGTGTATGTATGTGTGTTTATGTGTGTATTTATTTGTGTATGTGTGTGTGTATATGTGTGTGTGTATATATGTGTATATGTGTGTGTGTTTGTGTTTTACTGGCAACCTTGTTGAGAAAATCACTATTCTGAGCATGATTTACTGTTTGTTTGTTTGTTTGTTTTTTGTCACTGACAAAAAAGGGATAAATTATTCACCACTATATTGTTTATATATAAATAAATTATAGTAACAATGCAGCTGTGGGTATTCTGTCAATCGATCAATAAGAATATATATATATAGTGCACTAAACACAAATATTCTTTCATTGCTTTAGCATTAATAATAGCAGCTTTTGTAGCAAAATATATATTTTTTTATACGTTTAAATGATTATTTTAATATTTACAATAATATTTGTACTTTGTGTATATATTTTTAAGTATTAATTGGGACAGCCCTGTAGTTTTTAGGACAGTTCTATACCCATGGCTGGTGCCACAGCCAGAAATGTGTTTACATTAGGTTTGACTACTAGTTTATGTATTGAGTAATTTAATTTTCTTGGGGCAGAATCCAGATGCAAACATAAACACAAACTAAAACAGAAAAATTTATATTTCTAAAATATTATTTTTTAATTTTGTTACAAAATGATTTAGGCCACAATAAGAACAGATTAGAGTTGGCATTAAAGGGAGATGAAACCCCCCAAAATTCTTCCATGATTCAGACAGAACATATAATTGCAAAAAAACCAACAAAAAAAACTTTTTTTTTGTTTTTGTTTAACTTTTTCCATTCATGTTTCAGATAGGGCATGCAATTAAAAAAAAAAACAACTTTCTAATTTACTTCTATTATATGTTTTTCTTTGTTCTTTTGGTATCTTATGTTGAAAAGCAGGGACGTAAGCTCAGACGCATGCACGTGTCTGGAGCACTATATGACAGCAGTTTTGCAAGAATGTTATCCATTTGCAAGAGCACTAGATGGCAGCACTGTTTCCTGCCATGTAGCTCTCTTGCACTGACCCTAAGGGGCCGATTTATCAAGCCCCATATACATTTAAATGTATCAGTTTCCGCGCGAGCCTTCTGGCTCGCCGGCAAGAGGAGTTAAGAAGCAGCTGTCTTAAGACCACTGCTTCTTAACTTGTCCGCCAACTCTGAGGCGGCAGACAGCAATCAGCCTGATTGGATACAATTGGGTTGATTGACACCCCTTGCTAGCGGCCAATTGGCCGCAAATGTGCAGGGAGCAGCATTGCACAAGCATTTCACTAGAAATGCTTGTGCAATGATAAATGCTGACAGCGTATACTATTGATTGTATGCTGTGTTTGATATGCAAAATAAATGTTTTGGGTTTCATATCCCTTTAAGAGATACCTAGGTAGGTATCATGCACACTACGTGGCACCAAACAATAACATTCTTAAAAGTATTTAGAAAATCTGCTGCCATATATTGCCCCTGGCATGTGCATGCTCCTGAGACTACTTACTTGTCTTTCAGGTTTTGCCGCTTGGATGAAGACTTCTTCCGGCTTTGTTGAGGATGGATGTCCGGTCTTCAAAACTGTAAGTGGATCTTCAAGGGGGTTAGTGTTAGGTTTTTTTAAGGGTTTATTGGGTCGGTTTTATTTTTAGATTAGGGTTTGGGCAGTTGAAAATGAGCTAAATGCCCTTTTAAGGACAATGCCCATCCAAATGCCCTTTTCAGGGCAATGGGGAGCTTAGGTTTTTTTAGTTAGGATTTTATTTGGGGGGGTTGGTTGTGTGGGTGGTGAGTTTTACTGTTGGGGGGGGTTGTTTGTATTTTTTTTTAAAGGTAAAAGAGCTAATTTCTTTGGGCAATGCCCCGCAAAAGGCCCTTTTAAGGGCAATTGGTAGTTTAGTTTAGGCTAGGGTTTTTTTTTATTTTGGGGGGGGGGTATTTTGATAAGGCTATTAGATTAGGTATAATTAGTTTAAATATCTGATAATTTCTTTTTTTATTTTGTGTAATTTAGTAGGTTTTTTTTGTTATTTAGGTAATTGTATTTAATTTATGTAATTTATTTAATTGTAGTGTAAGGTTAGATGTTAGTGTAAGACAGGTTAGGTTTTATTTTACAGGTAAATTTGTATTTATTTTAGCTAGGTAGTTAGTAAATAGTTAATAACTATTTAGTAACTATTATACCTAGTTAAAATAAATGCAAACTTGCCTGTGAAATAAAAAAAAACCTATGCTAGATACAATGTAACTATTAGTTATATTGTAGCTAGATTAGGGTTTATTTTATAGGTAAGTATTTCGTTTTAAATAGGAATTATTTAGGTAATGATAGTAAGTTTTATTTTGATTTATTTTATTTATATTTAAGTTAGGGGGTGTTAGGGTTAGGGTTAGACTTAGGGGTTAATAAATTTAGTATGTTGGGGGCGGCAGATTAGGGGTTAATAAATGTAGGTAGGTGGCTGTGATGTTAGGGGCAGCAGATTAGGGGTTAATAATATTTAACTAGTGTTTGTGATGTGGGAGTGCAGCGGTTTAGGGGTTAATATGTTTATTATAGTGGAGCAGCAGATTAGGGGTTAATAAGTATAATGTAGGTGTTGGCGATGTCGGGGGCGGAAGATTAGGGGTTAATTAGTGTAAGATTAGGTGTGTTTAGACTCGGGGTTCATGTTAGGGTGTAAACATAAATTTGGTTTCCCCATAAGAATCAATGGGGCTGCGTTACGGAGCTTTACGCTGCTTTTTTTCAGGTGTTAGACTTTTTTTCAGCCGGCTCTCTCCATTGATGTCTATGGGGAAATTGTGCACGAGCAGCGCTGGTACTGGAGTGGGGTATGGAGCTCAATTTTGCTCTACGCTCAATAACTTGCAAGTTAGCACCGCACCCCTCATAACACAAAACTTGTAATCTAGCCGTATATTTGCTAATATAAATAAATTGGAATTCTTTTTAAAATTGTATGCCCTGTCTGAATCATGAAAGAAAAAAAATAAATACATTTCATGTCCCTTTAAAAGTACCAGCAAAGATGACAGAAGAAATATATGCACAAAGACTCCCTATGTACATTTTAGGCAAATTGATTTCAACTTCAAATATGTCCATCAAACTGAGGACTCCGTAATTGAGCTTGTGACTTATGCTGATTACAGATACACAAAGAGGGAAAATATCTGAAACGAATTAGCAAAAAATAGTATGCTCTCCCCTTTCCAATATACTTAGTATCATTCATATACAAATATTTTAATGCTTACGGCATATAATTATAGCACAGCGAACACAGCTCTAAATTTGGCTTCTGATAAATCACAGTTAGTGGCAGCTGCCAAGCAAAATCAAACTGGATTCAGAGCGGAGGTAAATTATATTAAACGATATTCAGAAAACAGTTAAAGGGACACTCAGCTCAACATAAGATTCCAAAGAAAGAACTAGATCCCTTTCAAATAATTAAAATGGAGCTGCTATTCAAAAATAAGTTGTAGTACTGTTTTTTTAACACACACAAAGGGTTTAAACCCATAGTAAAAGTTAACTTCAAAACAGCAAAACACTACTACTGCTACTATCCGTAGCCACCAATTACCAGCTAGCACCCAGTAGTGCATTGCTGCTTGTGAGTCTACCTAGGTAAACCTTTGAACAAAGGCTACCAAGAGAAGAAATTAAGAATTTTGACTTGCATGCCCCCTTAAGTATTGGTCTTTGTGTATATAGAGGGATAAGGCAAGAAGGTCATTGTGCATAGAGAGATAAGATAAGCAGGTTTAGTCCTTTTAAATAGGCATGTTCTTGAAAATAATGAAAAGGGATTTCCATGAGCAAAAAATAAAAAAAATGAAATAAACCTAAAGTTTTAATAATCTTAAACTGGCATAACAAGTCATTGGAAACACATTAAGGGGAAACTTATTTTACAGTGCAGTGTCTCTTGAAAGCCCAACACAGTATTGTATACATAAATATTGACTAATGCTTTTAGAACACCTCCGCTTCCCAGTTTTATTGAAATTTGTTAATAAAATGTAATCAAACATTTTAACTTATCAAAGTAGCCACCTTTTGCAGATATTACAGCTAAACACATTAAATATCACATAAAATAGCAACATAAATCAAATTATTTAAAATATATATCCCCAGCAATGCTTGCCCCTCAAAAAAAAAAACCTCCCCAAACTCATCTTCATACCTGAATGCCTCACCTCTCCTGGACATCCAGACAGTACACTCTAATCCACCAGGGAATTACCCCCCAACAAAGATACAACATAGCTATAAAATTAGGGAGGGAGGGAGGGAGGGAGCTTCTTGTCACACATTTGCTCCTGATAAGGTCTCCACTTCCACCAAACTTTCCCTTTAAATACTCTCCCCCAAGCCTCTCCTCTTAACCTACAATTGACCCTACACTCTGCCTGCAATGGGCTCTAGGGCCCTTCCCTCATAGGCAATCACCCAGGTCTCACTAAATCAGTAAAGAGGAAGATAAGTAGCCAGTACTCAGTATGCACATAAAGCATTTTGAGGTTCACCCTAATTGTAAAAACTGTCATTTGAATGAAGAAATACTGTGCAATAAAGCTAGGGTTGCCCCCAAGCTAGTATTTTACCAACATGGCTGGTAATTTTAAGGTTCCGATCAATATTGAAAAGTAGAATAAATATGTGTATTTTATGTTTCCCTAAAGGAAAAAGGGGCAACCAGACATGGGCTCCTTGCTCAGTGTGCTTAGAGGAATATGGCTACACCTCACTGATGAGGCACAATGAAAGCTGAAATGATTGTCTGGGGTTCTCGTGATCCTAGTTCAGAGAAGAGTTGCCTGGTATTTTGGTGCAGGACTGACTATAATAGACAGGATCAGACTGATATGCTACAGGAAAGTTCTACTCTGTGAAAATTATTACAGGGCTAAAAAGAAGCTGCAACCAGGTGGTAAATCGCCATAGAACAAGCTAACAAGTTATTGAGCCAGTTGTTCGTTCCTGAGAGTGAGCTTCTCTTTGTGTGTATTGTGTCTCCTTAAAGGAAAAAAGGGGCAACCAGATGTTGGCTCCTTGCTCAGTTTGTTTTAAGGAATATGGCTACACCTCACTGACGAGGCCCAATGAAGGCCGAAACGATCATCTGGGGTTGTCGTGTTCCTTGTTCAGAGAGGAATTGTCTAGTATTTTGGCGCTGGACTGACGGTAATAGGCGGGATCAGACAGATATACTACAGGAAAGTTCTACTCTGTGAAAAATATTACTGGGCTAAAAGGAAGATACACCCAGGTGGTAAATCATCATAGAACAAGCTAACAATTCATTGAGCTGGTTGTTCGTTTGTGTCTCCCTAAATAAATATAGAAATGGAGGTCATATAATGATAAAACTTATCTTAAGTGTGCTGGAATCTAATCTAATAACTATTTACTAACTAGTCTACCTAGTTAAAATAAATACAAACTTACCGGCGAAATAAAAATAAAACCTAAGATAGCTATAATATTATAACTATTAGTTATTTTGTAGCTAGCTTAGGTTTTATTTTATAGGTAAGTATGTATTTAGTTTTAAATAGGAATTATTTAGGTAATAATTGTAAGGTTTATTTAGATTTATTTTAATTATATTTAAGTTAAGGGGTGTTAGAGTTACGTTAGGGTTAGGTTTAGGGGTTAATATATTTATGTAGTGTTAGTGATGTGGGAGGCCAGAGGTTTAGGGGTTAATAACTTTAGTATAGTGGCGGCGACATTGGGGGCAGATAAGGGGTTAATAACTGTAATGTAGGTGTCGGCGATGTTAGGGGCGGCAAATCAGGGGTTAATAAAATGATGTAGGTTGCGGCAATGTCGGGGGCGGCAGATTAGGGGTGTTTAGACGTGTTTTTTATGTTATGGTGTTAGGTTTAAACATAACTTTTTCTTTCCCCATAGACATCAATGGGGCTGCGTTACAGAGCTTTTGTTTCTGCGATTGCAGGTGTTAGGCTTTTTTTTTTGCAGACTCTCCCCATTGATGTCTATGGGGAAATCGTGCATGAGCACGTCAAAGCAGCGCTTGTATTTGGGTGAGGTATGGAGCTCAACGCCACCATATCGCCGGCACAAGCCAGGTTTTTAAAAACCTGTAATAGCAGCGCTATAGGGAGGTGAAATACCGCCGCTTTTGTGGTGGTCGTTAATTTCCCTATAGCGCTGAAACTCGTAATCTAGCTGAATGTGTTCACGCCCGGGGAGTTATTTAAAAGTTAGCACAACACAGTACTAAATGCAAGTCAATAGATAATAAATACAAAGTCATGTGATCAGGGGGCTGTCAGAAGATGCTTAGATACAAGGTAATCACAGAGGTAAAAAGTATATTAATATAACAGTGTTGGTTATGCAAAACTGAGGAATGGGTAATAAAGGGATTATCTATCTTTTAAAACAATAACAATTTTATTGTACACTGTCCCTTTAACCAGAGCACTGAAGTTGCAGTAAACATTCTAGCGTTAATCGTAATTGCACTCAGTCGATTGCATTTACTTTCAACTCGTAATACCAGCGGTAAGCACGACGAGCACAAACACCCGCGATAAACCCCTTATCACCTAAGCGCAAACGTTTGCGCTCCACTCTTAATCTGGCCCTACATGTTTAAAGATTCCTAATATTACACTATTCAGTGAACAATGTTTTTGGTACATACTGAAAGGTTGCGTTTCTTTCTAAATATTTTGCAATTGATGTGATCTGCCTTTTTACAACATCTGACTGTATTTATCTTTGCACTTTAAAAATGTAGTAACTGCTGAATTTGTTGATATGGATTCATTTAATATTTCAAATCAACTTAGAATTTTTTACTAAGAAAAAAAAAATCATAACGGCCTTTGCACATCACATGGTATCTAAACTTGTATTGGTGCTTCAAATGTAAGCTGACAGATGACAATATAAGGCATGTTCAAATGCGATTGATAAAACAGTCTTTTTTTCTTTGTATAATTATAAAATGAAATTGTCTGAAAGATCGGGAAGTGGATGTGATGCCAGTTTTGTAAAAAGAAAAAAAAAAAACACAATGCACATATATTGTGGCACAGATCAGAAGAAAGAAAAGTATTGTATTAACATAGGTCATATTGTGATTAAGATTTTTGAGCACTTACAGACTGATTGTTTATACGGGCCCACATTAAAAGTAGAACACTATTGATTGTGCAGGTTGCACTATAAATATCACTGACCTGCGCTAAGAATCTGGTATTACAAGTCCATGATAAAACAAAATGATCAAATAAACATAATTTATTTTACAAGTTGTGAGTTATTTGTTTGCTTGTGAGAATAACAAGTAGCAGCGCTAAAAAAGGTAGCATGATTTGAGATCTGAAGTAAAGTGTTAGGGCTAGAATAGAAGTATAACATATTAAAATAAAGCATTATACTCATACATACATATTAAGTGTAACATATATGTTCCATATTGAATTAAATGTAAAAATAAAAGTGTTTTCAAAGGGATATGGTATATGTCAAGGTGTTTGCCTAGTAAGGGAATAAAGGTTTGTGTGTGTATGTATGTATGTATGTATTTATGCATATGTGTGTGTGTATATATATATATATATATATATATATATATATATATATATGTGTGTGTGTGTGTGTGTGTGTAAACAACAAATCTAATGGGGATCTGAGACTTTCCACAGTACTGTATCGATACAGTCAAATGAAATGGCAGTCTGTGCCGAGAAACGCGTTGCTGTGCATTATTTTAACTATATTTTAATAAATTCCTTTATTTGAACCTTGCTCTTCCTTGCATTTTTTGGAAATATGATGGGGACCCCGCATAACGTAGACCTATAATAGGTGCTACTACGCTAATGGCTGTGTTCCCTTTCCTAGAACCGGAAGCCGTGACGTCACTGGAGACGAGCCCCTTTGTGGTCTAGCTGCTCTCCCGGAGTTTTGAGTCAGCCGAGCGGCTCTGAAGCCTTGGTCTGCGCATTATTGGACTGGATGTGCACCTTCTCTGGTGAGTACCTTTTTGTCGTTGCCATAAGACACTGCACTGTGTTTTGAGATACTTGTTTTGAGCAATAGCAGGAACTTGGCTCGTAAACATAAATGGAATGGAAACCTAATTAATGTCATTGCTAACACCTGTATTTGTCCTACTTTTTCATATCAAAATAATGGCTGTGAAAAAGGTCT